>NC_088295.1:50872748-51172748 GCF_032854445.1 Liolophura sinensis
CGGGTGTTTTCCAAGTTTCTGTGGGGCGCATTATGGTGTTGTGTTACAGTAGTTATGAAGGAGCTTTCACATCTTACCACCGGTTTTTACACCGCTCCCATTCCTCTCTAGTTTGCGCTATGTACCGCACCCAGTCCTCACCAGTCAATGCTATATACTGCTCTTAGTCCTCACTAGCTAATGATACTTACGGCCATCAAACCTCACCAGCTAATGCTATATACCGCTCCCATTCCTCACTAGCTAGTGATATTTACCGCCATCAGTCTTCCCCAGCTAATGCTATATACCGCACCCAATCACCACCAGTCAATGCTTTATACCGCGCCCAATCATTATTAGCTACTGATATATTTACCACCATGAATCCTCACCAGACAATGCTATATACCGTCACCAATCCTCATTAGGTAGTTATATATACCGCGACCAATCCTCACTATAGATAATGCTATATATAACACACCCAAATCTCACTAGCTAATGCTATACACAACCGCCAATCCTCAGCAGTTAATGCTATAAACCACGACCAATCCTCATTAGCCAATGCCATGTGCACTTACTAGCCATTACTGTATACCGCTCCAATCCTTGATCACCAGCCTATGCTGCGTATACTGCATCCAGGTCTCACTACTCAGTGTCATATGAAGTGATTGAAAAAAGTGCACTGCATATTTATTCCTGTTCATAGCAATTACGTAACTGTGAAACATAGGGGAATTCATGGCATGTGTACTTTCATTTAGTTAGTCAGCCAAAGGGTAAGCCCTCACCTGCATTTAGATTACACAAGTCTTAAGGAGACAGACACACTGTAATGATTATAACCATGCATGTGGATCAGAGGAAAAAATCATCATATTCTCCGGAAGGATCAAACCCAAACCTGATAAACAGTACAGATTTTCCCTGAGTGTGATTTTCCCTGATAAGATGACTGACTGATTAAAACCTTCACACCCACCGAGATTTTTCACTCGCTGTGCTACGACGCCACGCGCTATGCGGTTCGTAACGTGGATGTGTCTTTTTAGCGCTGATTTCAACCTTGACGGTGAAACGCAAGAGCAATTCGGTCCGTTTTCCACTGTGTATTATTCAAGACTTTGCCAGGTGTCGTATATCACGATGTGTTTAGCATGACGTATAAAATCAGTAAGATCAGTCGTTATTCATGGGAAATTCATAACGGCTGATGCCCTGGTATTGGGCTATGCTACGTAATCCATATGAATCCGCTTTGGTGACGGGACAGATCCAGGCAAATTTGTTATTTTGGGGGGATATATTGATCGCGAGAAAAATGTCATACTTTGCGAAGTAAATTATTACAGCTTTTGTTCGTATTTGAAAGAAATGTTATATCTTATAAGTTTTAAGGATGTTGTGTATAGCTGAAACACACATTGATGTTATAGTCGACTAGAATGATATTTGCGATCATAATAAAACATCCACAGAGATGGACCGTATTTTAATTCACCTTGCAATTAAAGGTGAACGAGAGCTATTAAAGAAGAGTGTCTCGGCCAGTTTATTGGAATTGTTTAGTGGCGATGAGTCGTATTGTTCAATTAAAGTGTATAATTAAAGGTTAAGTTTTGTTGTGCCACATTAACTGCAAGTCTTTAACGGACAACCTTGATCGTAAAAGGCTAGATACGAAGGCTTAGACACTGTCAGTACATTGTTTGATCTAATCCATCACCTATTTGTTTAAATGAGAGGTAGAACGTTGACAATAACATGCCACAAATAGTATCCCTAAGCAAGCATTTCGCAGTGTATTTTTTTCTGTGTGTCCTTCAGGATCTTGTAGTGACAGATTAGCTCATAGGCCAGATGACATGGTAATAACCGACTACTCGCTCCCCTCTTTCACCCCAGCTGTAGCCTCTATACGCTATGTGTATTCCCTCTGCCATGATTCTCTCGGCTGACCTTTTTCCTGGGAAAACCTCCCAAGCCCATGTCATTATTCCATTCTCAAGTGGCTGGCGTGTTTCTTTGTGAACGGAGCACTCGAACTTCTCAATATCACCACCGGTAGTTTAGCCCAGTTACTATCGGCTTTATCCAGAACTTTGACTCCAGAACCGTCATACTTTTGTTGAGCGTTGTCTCGTTTTAGAAAATGGACGGATATTGGGTTTAAAGCGGCAAGAGGTAAAAAAAAAACGTTCTTCAGGCTTCAGTTTGATCCACACACTGAGAGACTACAGCAAGATTATCACTGATCATGCGCATTGTACCGGCATATAATGAATGATGGCTGGTAAAGGCCATAGTATGCCTCCAGTAATACGAAGGGTGATAAAGCGAATGGGTGAAGTTGCGATGAGAATGTAAGCTCCGAGGAAGCACGGGAACAACCGGACAAAGTGCTCAGTGTTTGGTGACAAGCAATCTGGAATTCACTTCCAGCAGTAAGCTTCCACCGAGGACTTCCGTTAGACTTAACTTTTCAGAGCAGCAAGCAGTAGTTAATTTACCCGTGCGTGAATTTGTCAACACAACCTGTGATACAAAACACATGTCGACCGAAGTCCCGTTACAAAGACTAAAATTTCGGTTCTCCACAGTAAAGCACCATTGAAAAGAAGTGTTGAACAAACAGAGCCTATAGGCCGTACCCAGATGGCACTACAGATGTTCTCTGGATGTAAACAAGATAACTTGGATATCCATGTCTGATGTTTAAGAAACGTCACCCAAGTTTTATGTACATAATCTAAAACTACAGACCATAGTTATTAAATGCGATTGTTTTTCACCAAATGTTTCTGTTGTATACCTAAACTTTAATTTCTGTAGGCCTACATTGTACAAGGAAATATGTTTTCTCTCTGTATAGTGATTAACTTAGGATATTACCGATGTGTCAAGACGGTTTATGACCTTAAGGTGCTTGCCTTTAGTCACTGGAACACATGGAGGGCGGGTTCGAACCCAGTCCTGGGCGTCCAGAAATTTATGCAATCTAAAGTTCGTTAAAGTACTTGTCTTCCACAATTAGGCCCTGTATAGGTTGCACACATTTTTCAGTAATTTGACCATGGCCCGTTGTTTACCCCGTGATTCTACAGTATGGGGTAAAACATAAAATTAATAAATAATGAGCAACTACAGTTAGTATTGGCGTCAATGCTGGGTAGATATTGATAGAATGGAGACTTAGCTTATAGGGTAGTCCGCATCGTTGGCGACTTTCAAGATAGCTTTGTCAACGATGGAATTGGTTGGGAAAGTCTCACTAGTTTTACAATTAGCGAGGAACTGACTTAGATTGTGATGAAGAGATAAACGGTTGTACGACAAGTAACGAAGAATTGACTAGGATTGCGATGAACAGATAAACGGTTATACGACAAGTAACAAAGAATTGACTGGGATTGCCATGTAGAGGTAAACGGTTATACGACAAGTAATATAGAATTAGCTGGGGTTGCGGGACGAGTGACAAGGAAATGACTTGTACTACGTTGAACCGAGGCACGATTATGTGACAAGAAATATGGAATTGAATAGGATTGCGTGAAAAGATATACACAAATACGCGACAAGTATATGTAGCATAGGATTGTGTAGGATTACGTTGAACAGTAGTACATAGCCTTACCTGACTGACAAGTAACATGGAATTGACTGGGGTTGTGTTGAACAGATGGATATGATTACACGAGAGGTAACATGGATTTGACTGGATTGTGTTGAACAGAGGTATGTGATTACGCGAAGAGTAACATGGAATTGACTGGAGTTGCTTGAACCAAAGGTATGTTATTACGCGACTTGTAACATGGAATTGACTGGGATTGTGTTGAACAGAGGCATATGAACACGTGACAAGTAACATGGAAATGACCTGGATTGACCTGGATTGCGTTGAACAGATATATATGGTTGCGGGACAAGTAACATGGTATATGATTATGCGACAAGTAACCTGGAACTGACAGGATTGTGTTGAACAGAGGTATGTGATTACGCGACTAGTAACATGGAATTGGTTGGGGTTATGTTGAACACATATTGACGATTATGCGACAAGAAGCATGAAATTGATTGAGATTGTTTTGAACAGAGGAGGTACTAGTACGTGACAACGCTCATGGAATTCGGTGGAATTTACCTGAATGGAAGTACTATTACTACAGATACCCTGGAATCAGTTGGAACTGTGTTGAACGGAAGCTAGCATTGTCATGTATAAACCATACAATCCATCTCTATACGTTAAACGATTGAATGATCATTACAGGGCAAACATATAAAACAGTCCGATATTGGACCAACTGCAGGCGGTTAATTGTTGCTGGGCTATGAGCACAACGGAACTATACACGACTAGGGGAATGTTGAACAGAATCGACTGGCATAACAATGAATCAGAGTGCGTCGCTATATGTCTGTACGTATCACACAAGCTATAACTGCCCTGGAAAGGAGACCGAAATGGCAGACAAAGCAGGTTATGAAGACTGTCAACGAATATCAGATAACCGTAATACGGCAAATAGTAACCGACTTTTCAGATAAAGCGCTGATGGTAAAGACATTCGGTAACAGAAACAGTGCTGGCTGATAATGCATTGTGAAGGAAGAAAAGCGTATTTGAGGAAAAGGACTGAGATCCCTATAGTAAACTTCAGCCATGACTCATTTATGCAAGTTTGCTTTATAAGTTAAAAAACAGCAAATGTTGAATATGATTTTTTTTTTTTTTTTTTGATTGATGTTTTACGCCGTACTCAAGAATATTTCACTTATACGACGGCGGCCAGCATTATGGTGGTGGAAACCGGGCAGAGCCTGGGGGAAAACCCACGACCATCCGCAGGTTGCTGGCAGACCTTCTCACGTACGGCCGCCAGCATGAGCCTGGACTTGAACTCATAGCGACCGCATTGGTGAGAGACTCCTGGGTCATTACGCTGCGCTAGCGCTTTAACCGACTGAGCCACGGAGGCCCCTGTTGAATATGAATGAAGACAGGTACCGGAAGTTTTCTAGCTTCCTCATGAACTAATGGAAAATTAATTTCACTGGAGATCCTGAGGTGAATAGTGGTAGGTAGGCCCACCAGGTGGGCATAGCCAAGGGGGTCTTTGAGACACTTTTCTAAGGAAATTAACATGAAAGAGATAAGGTTACTACAACTAAAACTGGAAAGGAGACACTCTGATTTCAAAATCTGGCTCAGTCCATGATAAGTGGGTAATACAGGCAGTCATATTTTCAAATGTGAAGTAGCCGACGCCCAGCAGCTCTTCTGACGACGGAGGGAGAAAATAATGTCGATTTGATTTGTCTTGTTATAACAGCACTGTGGCATTATATTCCAGAATTAAGACTATCTCTTGTACCTAAAAGATAGGCAGGATCTGACAGTTCTTCATTTAATCGGCTCGTTGAGGTAAAATGTAGCAATACAGTGGCACACGAGATGAAGGCACCTATAGAAAAATGAGTTAGGCATCGCGTATATGTCACTTCGTGTCCTAGCTGTGCATTGTATGCTTAGGGGCGCTGATTGGCTGATACTCTCTGTGCTTCACATGTCTTCGTGGTGTTCCGCGAATTTTAAACACCTCGCTTAAGCGTAAAAAAAATTCACAAATGTTATTATTTTCCAAGAAAGCAGGCATTGGCTTTCTATTGGACTATAGTGTATTCATTATTTGTCGTCTGCTCCTTTAAGGAATTACAAATAATGGAACATAAGTTATGACATAGATTCCTCAGGTAACGATAAGCGCAACAAATATACACAGTGCCACGCCCTCAGAATTACGTTCAAATGTACTTCTTGTAATTTAGCACTGTACGCACTGACAACATCACGATGGTCGCACTAAAACTGTAGGGCGTGTTTATGGCTGTTGCGATTCCCAACAGGTTGGCTACTCTAGCTGTTGATTTAGGACTTAACAAAAGACGTGTGAGCATGGTCGGAAGAAAGATAGATTGTCCTTTGTCTAACAAGATTTGTTTCCGTATTTATGTCAGATGAAGGGTTTGGATGATACCAAGACCAGCTGGTGCCGTCTCGGGTCTAAGATCGTTTATCGTTGTGATCTGAACCGGGTCAGATTTTTTCACTTTGTCCTTGACTTTAAGTGAAGTTTAAGTAATTTGCCTGCAGAATCATTTAAACATGACCTTTTTTAGAGATGCCAAAAGCAGCTGGAGAAATCCAGCTCTCATTCTAGTTTCTTCTTCTGAGTCCTATTCACCAGGATATTTGGAATTCCTCTGCACATGTTTATGACCTGTTGTTACGGTCCGGACAACAAAGACGGGGACATGTACTTTAGTGCGTATGGTGCGTAGGGCGTGGTGCTGAGCCAGGCAGAGTTTAATGACACGTTCCTGTAGGCTAAACCAATGTTTAATGACAAATTCCTGCAATCTGATTCAGGCTTCATAATGACACGTCCCTGCAAACTGATTCAGACTTCATAATGACACATTCATGTAAACTGATTCAGACTTCATAATGACACGTTCATGCAAGAGGAAGCAAAGATTAATGACAAGTTCTTGTAAGTTGAATCTAAGTTTAATGATAAGTCCCTGCAAAATGAATCAAATTTTAACGACAGATTCCTGAAAACTAAATCAAGGTTTATAATGACATGTTCTGTCAAGTTCAATCCAAGAGTAATGGCAAGTTCCTACAAGCTGAAACAAAATTTATTGTCAGCTTATTGTTGCCCAGATGTCTTCTCGGTTTTGTCTGACACAGGCTGACGGGAAATGTGCCTCTGTGTGACACAGGCTGACGGGAAATATACCTCTGTGTGACACAGGTTGACGGGAAATATACCTCTTTGTGACATAGGCTGACGGGAAATATACCTCTGTGTGACACAGGCTGACGGGAAGTGTACCTCTGTGTGACACATGGTGACAGGAAATGTACGTCTGTCTGACACAGGCTGACGGGAAATGTACGTCTGTCTGACACAGGCTGACGAGAAATGTACGCCTATCTGACACAGGCATACGGGAAATGTACGTCTGTCTGACACAGGCTTACGGGAAATGTACGTCTGTCTGACACAGGTTTACGGGAAATGTACGTCCAATTTGAATTTAAATTATTTGTATATACATTTTATTTCAAGATCACTCAAAGTGTCATACAAAGAACATCAAGTATTTTCTCCCAGCTTGATCCAGTTCTGAGAATCCAGTTGAAGAAAGAGTTTCACATTTCCATAGTATAAAAGTATATGTGCCAAAATGTATCAACGCTAATAATTTTCTATTCCAAACTGTTTGGATCTAAAGGATTTTATATACCAAACTGTGCGGATCTGAAGGAGTTTATGTACCAAACTGTTTGGATCTAATGGATTTTATATACCAAACTGCATGGATCTAAAGGATTTTATATACCAAAGTGTATGGATCTAAAGGATTTTGTATTCCAAATTGCATGCATCTAAAGGATTTTATATTCCAAACTGTTTGGATTTAAAGGATTTTATATTCCAAACCGTATGGATCTAAAGGATTTTATATACCAAAGTGTATGGATCCAAAGGATTTTATATACAAACTGTATGGATCCAAAGGATTTTATATACCAAACTGTATGGATCTAAAGGATTTTATATACATAACTGTATGAACCTAAAGGATTTTATATACCAAACTGTATGGATCTAAAGGATTTTATATACCAAACTGTATGGATCTAAAGGATTTTATATACCAAACTGCATGGATCCAAAGAATTTCTACATACCAAACTGCATCCAGATGATATGAGAATTGAAAGGAATTAGGCTATGTCATTCAAGTGACATATTGGAGGCTATTTTTTGACACGATTTGATTTCACTGTAAATATTTTAGATCAAGATCAAAATATTGGATTTTTATTCCACACAGTCTTGCGTCGGCTTTGCTTGTAACGTCTGGCGAGGCTCATTGGAAACCAGCTTTATGTGATATCGGGAACCAGGCAGTCCTGCACTTTCTTCTCATATCCTGTACATGAGATAACCCAGTAGGCCTACTCAACACTGCTGGACTTTCCACTCTCACCGACTATTCACTGATGAGGAGAAGAATTCTCTTAAGAATTCCGATTCAGATCCCGATGCTATTCGCCCTAAATTCCTATCTGTGAAAATATCTACCGGTCTTATGGCCCCTTCTTTGACCTTACTTCCATGTGCATGCTCTTTTGTGTCAAATTTTATGCAGTGGTATTATACTGTAGAACACTGGTCCGTTTCTGCGCTTTTTTTCTCCAGTGTTTGGCATATGAAAGGTTTTCCAGGCTTTGTCGCTATGGAAGGGCCTTGTTGGGACTAAATCAATATCTGTAGCTCACCATGTCCGATAGGGATTAATTTAACATCAACATCCTACCTTTGTCTGACACCTCCGAGAAACAATCGTTCTTGAATCAATGAGGGGTAGAAGTGAAATGTGAGAGAAGCCACAAGACTGGATTACATACTCAACAAGAAAACATGTTTTGTTTAGAAGAAGGGACGTATAAGGAGAGGTAGTTAAATAGTGCCTATTTGTAGGTGCAGTTTTAACATAAAGCAAGATGTAGCAGAATTCTGCCATTTTGCAGGTGCAGTTGAAAATAATGCGAGAGGTAGCAAAATAGTGCCTATTTGCAGGTGCAGTGTAAACATAAAGCGAGATATAGTAGAATTCTGCTAGTTTGCAGATGCAATGTAAACATGAATTGAGAGATAGCAGAACACTGCCTATTTGTAGTGGCAGTATAAACATAAAGTGAGAAGTAACAGAATAGTGTATATTTGTTGGTGCAGTGTAAACATAAAGGGTGAGGTAGAATAACAGTGCTATTTGTTGGTGCAGTGTAAACATAAAGGCTGAGGTAGAATAACAGTGCTATTTGGAGGTGCAGTGTAAACATAAAGGCTGAGGTAGAATAACAGTGCTATTTGTTAGTGCAGTGTAAACATAAAGGCTGAGGTAGAATAACAGTGCTATTTGTTGGTGCAGTGTAAACATAAAGGCTGAGGTAGAATAACAGTGCTATTTGGAGGTGCAGGGTACACAAAAGGCGAGAGGTAGCAGAGTAGAACCTGTTTGTAGGTGCAGCGTAAACATAATGCCAGGGGAAGCAAAATGGTGTCTGCTGTAGATGCAGTCTGAACATATAGCCTATAGCGAGAGGTTGCAAGACGCGGTATTAATAGGCCTACATTTAATGAGTGGTCATATTTTGTGAGATAAGACGCGGTAAAACGAGATGAAGTTAACGAGAATCTTTAGTCACGGTTTATATTGGCAAGATCTGATTCACATTCAAATGTGGGTCAATAGATACCACACAACCGTAGGCACGGTATTACTCTGGCTATAGGGAACTTTGCACAAACCAACCAAATCGAACTGACCAGTATATCTGCCTGTTCCTGAGAACGTTTTCAACTTCATGCCGTTTGTGTGTTTGCGATTAAAACCATCCCATGTTCATGGACGCGTTGTGCCCTTTTTGTGCGACGACAGAAATGCTGGGAATCCAGAATGCTATTGGTCGGAAAACATTTTCGCTTGGTGTAAAACGGAGTAAAATGTCGAGCTGGATTTTTAGCCATGTATACATTCATACACATCCAAATACTCATCGGGTTTATTCCGGGTCACGTGGCACGCCTGTTTTGTGTAAGTCAGGCTGTGGTCAGTCTCCACAGACCGGCCATGACTGACCTCAATTAACATAAACGCGGAACAATCGAATTAGGTGTTGTATTCCCGTATAAATAACAGAAGAAAACGGCCCGCATTCCTTTGTGTACCAACAGCTACATTGAATAATGGAGCAGTGCTTCTTCACACAACCCCATGTTTAATCCAGGGTATCAGTTGTCACGAGTTAGTGCATTAGTCTTTGCATTTGTATGTTAATTTAACCAACACTTCGCCAATACAGGCTATACGCTGACGACTGCCCTGACACTCTGTGGAGGAATGAATGATTATGACTAAACGCTGCGTCGTCAATACTTGAGCCATGTCGTATCGACACCTGGTATGTGTAGAATGTGCCAAAATGTTATTATCATGATTCTATTGGGACGCTATTTGTGGATGACTCTTCTGAAGATGGGGTTTGAGGCAGCTGATGTGGCAATTTACAGGCCAAGGCATGTTTTCTGTTCCAGTATGTTGCGCGATATACGCGTCATTTTTCAGATTTATATTTTTTTTATTTACTTTATTTGATTAACGCCCTTCTTTATTTGATTGTTGTTTAACGCCATTCTTTATTTGACTGTTGTTTAACGCCATTCTTTATTTGACTATTGTTTAACGCCATTCTTTACTTGATTGTTGTTTAAGGCAATTCTTTATTTGATTGTTGTTTAACGCCATTCCTTATTTGATTGTTATTTAACGCCGTTCTTTATTTGACTTTTGTTTAACGGCCTCCTTTATTTGACTGGTGTTTAACTCAATCCTTTGTTTGATTGTTGTTTAACGCCATTCCTTATTTGATTGTTGTTTAATCCCATACTTTATTTGACTGTTGTTTAACGCCATTCTTTATTTGACTGTTGTTTAACGCCATACTTTATTTCATTGTTGTTTAACGTCATTCTTTATTTGACTGTTGTTTAACGCCATTCTTTATTTGACTGTTGTTTAACGTCATTCTTTATTTGACTTTTGTTTAACGCCATTCTTTATTTGCTTGTTGTTTAACGCCATTCTTTATTTGACTTTTGTTGAACGCCCTTCTTTATTTCATTGTTGTTTAACGCCATTCTTTATTTTACTGTTGTTTAACGCCATACTTTATTTCATTGATGCTTAACGCCATACTCTATTTGCTTGTTGTTGAACGCCCTTCTTTATTTCATTGTTGTTTAACGCCATTCTTTATTTGACTGTTGTTTGACGCCATACTTTATTTCACTGTTGTTGAACACCATACTTTATTTCATTGATGCTTAACGCCATACTCTATTTGCTTGTTGTTGAACGCCATTCTTTATTTCATTGTTGTTTAACGCCATACTTTATTTCACTGTTGTTGAACGCCATACTTTATTTCACTGTTGTTGAACGCCATACTTTATTTCACTATTGCTTAACGCCATACTCTATTTGCTTGTTGTTGAACGCCATACTTTATTTCATTGTTCTTTAACGCCATACTTTAGTTGACAGTTGTTTAATGTCATACTTTATTTGACCGTTGTTTAACGCCATACTTTATTTGACCGTTGTTTAACGCCATACCTTATTTGATTGTTGATAAGCTCTGTATTGTTGCTTAACGCTATATTGTTGTTTAACGCGATCGATGTGATAAATCCGTTCGAAGTGATTTTTTTCAGCTTTTCGTGCACCACTGTATCTCTGAATGTATTTTTAAAAAACATGGAACTGTGGAGAGATTTGTGTATCAATCGCCTTAATTTGCGCAATTGTTGTAAGCGCCATGCTCTGTTCAAAAGAAATGGATAAGATTTTGCTCAAGCAATCACCCAAATCTACATGTAATATGCAGGGCTGATGAGTGCTGCAGTTTTAGTGCTACTATTTTTTCTACAGTTTATAGTGTCAAAAAGTTTCTCCTTCACAAACATGAGCTGCAAGAGAAAAGTAGGAACCGAAGGGAAACCAATCTTGATTACAGACAACTTGATGCATGTTCAGTACCGAGGCCATTTTGTTGGTTACCTATGTCGTTTCTTTCAGTGTGAACGTTGTGTTGTTAATGGAAAGGCATTTATTTGCTCATTTTACATTCTACATTCATTTCTCCTGAACACACATTGCACAATATTCTGTTTCTAACAAGTGTTGTTCGTCTTGCGTTTTTGTATGTGTGTAACTTTTTGCGATGAGGACAAACCTGTATTTTGAAATTAGCGGCATTTATTGCTATATAACAAGGAATGAAGGCGTCAGACTTAAAATGATGCAGTACCTTATCTCATGCCTTTGTTTACCTACCGTTCGTGTTCAAATGTAGACTATCAGTGGCTTTAATGATATCGCAATTGGCCAGAACCGTGTTCTACGCCATATAAGGGCAGTAAATCACGCAGGCAGGGGTTGTCCCACAGTAGCTTACAGTTCATTACATTACAGCTTGATTGTCTTTCTGGGCTTACTGTAGACATATACAGGGATATATAGCCAGCCTTACCACTGTGATGTACACAGCCGTCTAATTTGCCATGCAGACTGGTAGACAAGGCACCACACAACTTAGAGAAGCTTAGAGAAGCGCTAAGCTCTAACTGCACGTAAAAGATGTCAGCCAATTGTCTTTACAACCGCCCAGCCACTCTGGAGCTGATCACATTTCTGATGTCATTGTCATTTCCTTGTCCATAATCAGATGTTCAGTGCTCTCTTTCTTTGGACGAGAAACAAATTAAGTTGCACTCAATAGGTCACGGACAATGTTGTATGTGTGCAGCATATTTTCTCACAGCAAGAAAAGATCTTCCTTTAATAACATTTGACTTAATTGTATACGGCAGTCGTTCTTGATAGAAATGATTAAACAGGTTTGCATGGGACCTTATCAAAAGTCATATCATAATCAAAGTTAGAGTTATTGAGAAAGGAAACATCTTACTTTGTTTCCGTAACCGCCAGTCAGCACCACCATCCAAACAAAGCTTTTGTGTTTCTGTTTATTATATTTATGGGTTTGTTTTTATTGATAACACAGCTTCCTGATACCTAATACTTCAGTGCGGTGCGTGAAGTAGTTTACGCATTAGAACGGAAGTCACGTAACGACCTTGCTCATTTTTATGATGTTTTGTACTGCCTGGTGGCTGTTTTATAGGCACCTTGGGAGCTGTGTTCAGTCACAACGTTCCGACATCTGAATAAGCTTGGCTGGAACATGGATTTGTGCAGCGCTTGGAACAGCATATAAAGTCTTGACTGGTTGCCACAGCGGATTTTAATCTCTAACATTATCACCAATTAACCCATATTGGCATTCGGCTTTAAATGTCATAGGAATTCTGATCAATAAATTGCACGCATCAATATTTACATCTTGTAGAGATTGGAAACCTCAACCGCTCGTAAAAATGTAGCGATTAACACAAATGCGTTGCAGAGATATAAAGATTAATGGGTTCAAATTGATAATTGAGTTAAGCTGGCAGAAAAAAGACTTGTCGGAATCGCACACAATACATTATTGAATAGAAACTATTACATCAGAGCTGTAGTTATGAAGAGGCCCCGAGCCTATAGTAGCGATTGTGGAAATTGAATATGTGAATTGTTTTTAATGTCTTGGTTCTCTCCGTCATAGGAGATTTGTAATTAAACGTGCTTTAAATCATTCATTGCAGGCCACTAAATATAGCCGATTTTCCAACTTGTTGTAAAGTAAACAAAATTTCATACATGTAATACAATTGGTTTTCTGGCAGCACACAGTGTTCAGCTTTAAAGCTTACACAAATATACATGGTAAAATCCCAAATACTCTCAATATGGGAACTCAGACGAATCTAGAGTGTGTAAAATATATCAATAATTTAAGACGATGGCCTCCGATATGCTATTTATTTCTTTAGGTTGATGGTTTCTTCGTGTTGTGTTTTCAACCTTGCACACGAACAACTTATATTTATTCATTTATTTATTTGATTGGTATTTTACGCCGTACTCAAGAATATTTCACTTATACGACGGCGGCAAGCATTATGGTGGGAGGAAACCGGTCAGAGCCCGGTAAAATCCACGACCATCCGCAGGTTGCTGTCAGACCTTCCCACGTACGAACAACTTATAAGACTATATGAACGTAATGTTTATAGGCCTATAGACCTAGGTCGTATATATGCCAAAAACGCACTTTTGTCGCCAAACATGTTGATCGGATTCATCACAGGCTCATGATGTATAACAGACGGTCTTGTACAAAAGCTTTGTACATGAGGGCAGGAACGCGGACATACGGAATTAAACCGTACAGCTCTTCAGCACAGATTGGTAGGGCAGTTCCAATTAGAACGAAGCTGTGATGATCGACGTCGGGGTAATGTTGAAACAAGACCAAAAAGTTAAAAGCGAACTGTCAGTTAGATTGCTCCGCTCCTCCGCGCCTTTATGGCAATATTTAATGAGGAAAATCAATATAGAAGCTTTCTCTAATAGAGATTGCATGATGCGCAGAATCGAAGCCAACTCGACTCGTTTCTGGGAGATAACTGACTGCTCGAGTTTGGCCTTTTTGGTGTTCTGCCTTCTGAGAATGGGAAATCTGTGGCCTAAACTGTGGTGCGCAGTCCTCATTTCTATATAAGCTCAAGTCCCTTGCATACTTCCATCGATCGGTACCCAGGGATGATTTGAGTCCAATCAATCAAGATCAAGACTGCATCTTCGCTCAGTTTCCAGGCCCGCTCCGTACCCCTACAGCACAGTCAAATTCCAGGCAATTGCCCAAAGAGCAATTGTTCGTCCTTTCAGTAAGGACCAAGGTTTGCGGTTTCGTGCGGCATTGTAGTTTCTGAATCAAAAAGAGCAGTGGAAACTTTAGAACCGCACCATCTCAACGACTGATAAAATTTAGCCCATCCTTGGAAAGCTTTCCTACAGTTTAACCTTGCATATATACCGACTATATATCTTCAGCTCGTCATGATTTCGGAACGAGAGTATAGACGAATAGCCCCTCGGTTGCAGCCATGTATGGTCTGTTTCTTCCTTTCGAATGGCTCTTATGAACACATAAAACTATTCCTGGGAATCAAAACTCTACCAGTACTCTAACATCGATGGCTTAACATGTAACGTGACACAATGTAAAGTAAAGACGATGCCTTGTAAATGCAACGCCTATTGGCTTCATCTAAAACACCACATATTATAAACAGTTTTTAATCAGAGGAGTTTGAGACTTGTTTTCGTTTTATTTACACAGGCAAGCTTTGACCAACCCAAATTAATTGGTAACCCAGACCAGCGTCGTATAAATGAAATATTCTTGGGTTATGGGTACTACCTGCGTACAACATTTAAAGGTTTGTCTTTGTAGAGGCTAAAAAGAAAGAACAAAGTTCCCTGCTTAACTCACGTGTCATTTTGATGGACAGAAATACAAGTTAATAAAATCTCTCCTACTTCTTTTCTTTTGTCTTGGGAGACGCGACGAATTTCTTCGCTTTCTTCCTCCATAGCCCAGTGCAGTGTCGTATAAGTGAAATATTCTTGGCTACGACGTAAAACTGGAAACAAATAAGTAAACGAAATAATGCATCATGTTTTGTTTTATTTTTCTAGGTTTGGTTTTGGCAGCATCTACCGGCCTCGTGCAGCATCATTCCACGTCTTCCTGTAAAGGATACCATGCCAGCCTTAGGTGCCCTCCCAAACATGCCATCGCTATTAGGACGATTTTGTACGGCTCACATCGGGAGTACTGTGACCAGCGAAGGCTTGGTCTCGACCACTGCTGTGCGCCGTTTGTCGACGATTGTGTCTTCTCACACAAAGCAGCCATATTGTCCATGAACACGTATTGCTCTGGGCTTGATTCGTGTTATGGCTCTTCGGAGCCCACTGGGGAGATGCCCAATCACAATTGCGGATTTCATCTCTCCTACATAAAGGTCGACTTCGACTGTGTGCCAGGTACGTACACACGGGTGGCTTAGTGCTTATGTATACTTAACATTTCCATGTTTGCAGCATAATATAGAATATAAAGTTATCCCTATCATGACATTCATAAGACAACCTTAAAGGTTTTGCCCTTTAAGGCCAACACAACCTTCGAAACATAGCACATGGCTGATCATTACAGTATCAAATGGAACTTTGCATGTCCCAAATAGAGATAACCTCACGTGATCTCGTCAAGGTAGAACCTTGCAAACAACAGGGTCCATAAAAAGATGCGTTTTACATTGAAACTTTAGAAAACCACCTTTACCTATGTGGTATTATCGCAGATAGCCCACTAAGAGCTAACAAACCGCTTAGTCCAGAGGAAATTCCAGACTCTAATTATCGGTCTTTGTTTTGATCGGGTAAAGGACAAGCTTATTCTAAAACACAGATAAGCCTGAAATAGCTACCAAAAATCGAGCTGTAATCCCTCCACTGACGTAATGGTCAATGCAGGTTCTTCTCGACAAGGCTGTGTGAGGTAACGAGTAAAATCAGGACAAGTTTTCAATTAATTATCTTCTATGTCCCGTAATGACATTGGTTTATGATGCAGTTTAAGAAAGGCACTCATTACGAAAAATAAAAACGTACAAAAAACTATAGATTGGTTGTCAGGTTTCAGATTGCCAGGAAATAAAAGTAATTTTCCGAAACACCTTAAAAATTCTGAGGCTTGCTGCATTGAATAGTACTTGGATCTTTTTGTGTAGCCTATACCCCAAGGCAATGGCGAAACAATTTGAGTGGATGCTTGTAACAATACAAAATTTTTTGCCTTACAATTATAGACTGCTGATAATTTGGAGAAGTTGTTGATGGTATGAAAAAACAACTGATGCAATCCCGAGAACGTTTATAACATATATCCAGGAGCACCGGTATGGAAACAGCCTTTCAGATGTTTATGTCTAAAATAGTCGCTAAGGAGAAACCGTTATAAGTTATCGCAAATATACAGAACCTTTGAAAGTTCTGATGACCTACATAGGGTTTTGCCAAAACCATAATTGGCAATGTCCAAGCACAGTCATCTGTAATCTTCATCTTTTTTGACGGATATGATATAATCAAGCCTTGAGCTCTATTATTCGCACTATTTTCATATCGTTCCAACTTGTAAATGACAAAGCTCTTGCAAAGTATCTAGACCTAATCGATAAATATCACAGGAGAAGTTGGATTGTCTGGAGAATGGTTGTGAGTTGGTTAATGGAGTGGACTGATCGAGCTAATTGAACAATGCATGATTTGGCGTGTTTAGCACATTTAGTGATTATGGTTTATATAGATTTGTTCATGTGCGCACGATGCTCCAAAGCTGTAACATCAATGACAGTTTAAAATAGAATCACAAGTTTTGCTTCCACATCTCGCCAAGTTCACCATTCACTTGGCAATGCATCTTACGGCGCTTTCTCACTAAAGCCCAAATAGGTTTTATAAATTGCAATTAACACCGTTGTGAGTTTTTTTTTACCTAATTTCACTTAAGCTCTGGCTCTAGGGGTGTTACTCTATGGGCGTCGAGATTACTCTGACGATAGGTGTGGCAAAGATTTTGTTTGGCCAATAATGGCTCTCCAAATCAACGTTAATGCCTGATGCAGTTACCTGCCCATGTGAAATATATCTGGCAATCCTTGGCCGAACAAAATTTTGCCAAACCTAACGTCAGAGCAAAATCGTCGAAGCTAAAGATCCCATAAACGTTGTACAGTATCTTCTTCTATTGTCTTCACTAATATTTAGTATTAAATTGCAGAAAAAATTGTGAGCGAATTCTGTGTGGATAGTACCTACACTGACAGTCAGCTATACATCAGTAGCGCCGCCTATCCATCCTCCATGTCGGGAGATAACTCTTCATGCAATTGCCTGGTTACGGCTGGAAGGGATACCAGAGTTAACATCAGCATACAAGCAATAGACGTCTTATTCACAGGGGTCGGATACCGGCCTCGGAAATGTGAACAGAAATTGATGATTAAATCGGATGAAGAACCAGATGAGAACTTTTCTCTGGACTGCAACGACCAGAAAATGTATGGTTACCGAGAAGTATTCAGTGGAAGAGGGAACAAATGGCTTCTCACTTTGTACAGTCATCCCGTCTCGGACCGGGGAAGAGTGTGGCTGGCGGTCAAAGGTCAGTGTCGAAGCCCATATGTATATAACCAGTTACCGCTGTGACAATGTTCGTTGATTTAGGTACATTTTTATTGTTAACAATTGATAAATATATAGCGAGTCAGAATAAGTAATGCATATAAGCGTGTATTACTGTTTTGGGGCGAATAGTTTCATATAAATTCTTGGCTAATATTGTATTGGGCATTGGTCAAAGAGGGCTGATTGACTTGCTCAAAAACAGCAGATATTTAAGTCAACTGATTTTCGTTACAGACTGGGACTAATTACTCAGTAACGTTGTCATCATCCCCACCTTAGTTTGACGCAAGACAGCCACTGACCTACTTTAGACGACAGCGAATGATCTACCTCAAGGGTTCGAAAACTAGCCCAAGAAAATGTTCCACTCCGAATATTGTATCAAAT
The DNA here is from genome assembly GCF_032854445.1 of Liolophura sinensis. Classification (NCBI taxonomy): domain Eukaryota; kingdom Metazoa; phylum Mollusca; class Polyplacophora; order Chitonida; family Chitonidae; genus Liolophura; species Liolophura sinensis. The sequence continues at coordinate 50,890,983 of NC_088295.1, forward strand.
ACATTTTTTTTTTTTTGGATAATTTAAACAATGACATATTAAACTTGGCTATGGAGCACAGTAATTTGTTAAGTTTCTTTCTACTTACTGGGGTTTTTTTCGCAAAGGTTTTACAACTTTATGGTGGGTTAATACACTACCAGCAGTTATTAAGACATTACTAGTTCTGCACTGGTGTTCACATGTGCTCCGGTGAAAGTCAAGGCCATAAGGAACTGTTTGCCAAGATTAGCCGGTTCGTTCATGTCGAAGCCAAAGATCGACCGTCCAGCTGAATTCCCACCCATGGTTCCTCCATTTGAGAATTCCGCAGGTGTCGCGGCCGTCTTAACCTAGGCCTTACCATGTTTCCTCAGACAGCGCCGCCAGACATGTCCCCGTGCAGCTAAGGGCTGTATCGTATTCAATCAATCATTTATGAGTTCACGGCCTTGATCCGTCTGTCCCTTCAGCCACAGACAATAAGCACAGACTGACGGTACGCTGTGGGCCATCCGTGCAGTGGAACGAATACCAGCCGGCCAAAATACCGGGAATAGACGAAAGCACGAGGAGATACATTGGCATAGGTAAATATTTAGCAGACGTGGAATTGTAAAGTGATCAGGGATTTCACCTGACTTAAAGGCAGACGTTTGATTTTAAAGTATGCCGTAATGCTTCTTTCATTACAACGCTTATTTTATTAGAACGCTTCAATCTGTTTCTCTGTGTCAATCATATACTTAGATCGTTCTGCTTCCAATTACAAAATCAATATGGTACTTCGATATACGATGTTCCTTTGCCTATATAAGTGGAGAGGTAAAGTACTTGTCGACAGTGGCCTCCGTGGCCGAGGGGTGTTAGCACGTCAGCGCGCGCAATGATTCGGGAGAACACCTACATCCCCCACCCCCACCCACCCCGGGTCTCCCAGTCCAGCTCATGCTTTCTTCCTGTCTGGGAAGGTCCGCCAGCAACCTGCGGATGGTCGTGGGTTGTACCCCGCTCTCGCCATAATTTTGGCCGTAGGACTATAAGTGAAATATTCTTGAGGACGGTGTAAAACACCGCTCAAATAAATAAATAAATAAATAAATACATACTAGTCGGCACAGTGTCAGTACACACTGTCTCTGTAGTCGACAAAATCTTGTTTTTTTTTTTAATCGCGATCGAGTGAGATAACCTTGTAAATATTTCAGCAATGCCACCGGTATGCTTCTAGGATACCCGTCATAAATAAAATAATGCTGAAATTGACTGTTTGTTTGAAATCGTGTTGTTTTCACGAAGATCGTGCTCACCATGCTCACATAGTAAACATGTTAAGCCAACAACCCAATGAATGAATAAATGAATGAGGCCATGCAGTTCGTATGTAAAAATCATATCATTTTGTCTTATGGACCAAAGAATGCGTCACGTAAAAAATATGTAGAAAGCTTATGATGCTATTTTAGCTATACCTTTTCGCATTTTACCACTTTTTCTAGCGCCAGTAAGTCATTCAAAACCATTACAGCAGGCAGCTTCAGTGTCTTGGCCACTGTTTTCTTTCAGGAATCTTGGCGGGATGTGCCTTAGCCGTGTGCGTGTTTGTTGTCCTGATTGTCATGGCCATTAGCTGGCAGTGTCGCATTATCAGGTATGTATTGATGTATAGCCTAAAGTAGGTCTTTTCTTTAAATATTTATACAACACTTACCAACGGACACTGGAGACAAAATTGCTACAAATAGTATGTGGCCCTGGAATATGTATTCTGCAGGTATATAAGAGTTGAAGCTGCGGTATTTTTAACAAAGTGGACCCCACTAATAGTGGTCGCAGTGAGACTATCATAGAATCTGAAACCGTGCTCCGCCTTATAGGCCTACGTTAATCAGGTGCAAAACGTCAGTGTATGGTCTGTATGCAGACAAGTACAGCGACGTCATTGCGTTACTATGTTGTACGGTATTAAGGGTAGTTTATAACATGGGGGAGCTTCGTACAGAGAGACCAAGAATTATCGGACGCAAAAACAATGGCCATTTCGGAAAAACACACGAGAACGATACATTCACCATCTTATAGACGTGATCTTGAATCTCAGGGGGTCCTGGTATGATGGGTGGCTGACGTCTTCTAACCTCTACATGGTACATGTTTTAACGTGGACAATGCCGTTCCGTCCCTGTGTGTTCAAGTCCTGCTCATGCTGGCTTTCCGTCTGGCCGTACTATCAGCAACCTGTGGATGGTTGTGGGTTTCTCTCGGGCACTGCCAATCAAATTACACAACTGGCTATGTAGTTAACTGCACATGAGGCCTAAGTTTTGTGACGACGTTTCCTAAATTCAACTAAATGAAGCCGGGTTCTCCGAGGAAGTGCTCTGGTGGTATTTCTGACAGCTGTGGCATGGATTCCGTGCTGATATGTCCAAAATAATGTCTAAAGCTCAGCTAAAATTTCAGGAAAGACAGGCCGGATCTCACAGGTGATGATTTTTTTTTATTTTGGTTAAAACGGCGTTACCTTTGTAAGTTTGTTTGGTATCACTATGCATGAATATTTCTGTTACAGCCGCAAATCGCAGAAGGAGGACAAAATGAAGACAGGAAGCTCGAATGACACGAGCCCAATGTCACCGGAAAAACAACCGCCAGAAGGAGATCCCAGCAGCTATCACTCCAACACACTGCCTCAGCATAAACCTCCCAACAATAAAAGGGGCAGGAAGTCTTCCAAAGCCTCCTACAACACTGTTCCTAGGAACATGGAAAGTCGCAAAAATGAAGATATGGGTCCAATGAAATCGTTCCGAAGTACGGACAGCTTCTCACAAGCAATGGCTGCGTCTTCGCAGCAGGAGTTTCTTCCGGACTACAGTGTTCCGCCGCCGCCGCCGCCTAGCGGTCTGTACGAGAACATCTGCATGAGCTCGGCCACGTTTCCTCGCGGACGTCCACTGGTGCACGATCCATACGCTCAGTACTATGCATCAATACAACCGCGTGCTCAAGGCTCACACGAAGCCAGGAACCAGGCCACGAGCACGCCCTGGGAACCGTACGGGGACAACGCTGCGGACGACGAAGAGTGGCCTCCCCCTTACGTTCCCGAGGAGAACCCTGCAGCAGAAAATACAACGCACGAGTCAGTACATTACCACCACTAACTGGGGCCATTTGCCTGCAGAAAGGAACATTTAAGTGTCACTCCTAGATTAGTGTGGTGAATGGACGAAGTTTACACTCAACAGTAGTGCCCATGGTTTACACCCAAGGGTACATGCTCAAGCTCAAGCTGTTTTTGGAAGGTTTCTATTCCAAAGCCTGCTCTCCAAATCGTACAAGCGTTCGGGTAGCCTAACCAATTTATTTTTAACCATTTTTTTCTAATCGACCATCTCTTGTTACTTTTTCGACACACAGAAATCAACAATCTTGTGTCACTGCAGGTATTGTCAGTTATTTGCAAGTCATGAACACTGTGTGAAATAATGCGGCGATTGAATGCTTATATAGTGCTACCGAACAGAGAAAAGAAGTAACACTGATCAATAATAAATAATGGTTTACTGGGACCCTGAAGTCTGGTGAAAGAGATGAAAGACGTTGCCTAAATCATTAAAAGTAATGTTTCTTCTGGCCGAAGATAAAGAAGTTCAAATTGACGTATGTGAAACAATGCTTGGGTACATTGTTCAGAAAAGTTGGAAATAGTGTTTATACGATGGATTCCTTCTACTCTTTCCTGACTGACTATCGAGTGTTTCGTATTACCGTCTCATGTGAAACTTGCTTACTCTGCGCCGAAACCATACCGTTACCATCGCTCGTTCATTGCCTCTCGCTTATACTGGTGCGCGCACAGTGTTTGTCACTCCATGTATCATCTGTGAATGCACATCCCAGTTTCAGTTTAAAAGCTTTGTGTGTTGTAACTGTGGTATGTCTGATTTAGAATGAAGCCCAAAGCTGGTATTCAGAGGACTTTTCACATACTGGATATAGAGAAACGCTGAAGAGTCGCACAGATTGCAAGTTGAATGTTGGTGTAGATACTTATCTGTGATCAGCCAAATGTGGACCGATGGACATTTCATGTGTGTCTGACATCAGCGAAAATCAACAGCTCACTCTTACCTGTTGTTGTATAGAGACTCGCTCATCGTATCACCAGTTGTTAAGAAGTCGATGCAGGATTATACAGTTACCATGATACGATACAGAGACATACTGGACAAACAATTACCGGCTCCGAGCAAGACATGCAGAATTTCAACGTTTTTATGATGTCTCTTCAATAAGTGGTTAAAGTGCTCTCTAATTTACAGCGTAATACTGTAAACGCTGCGTAATGGTGTGTGGACATGGATATATACATACACGTGTGGTGATAGCGCTCTAGCTAGAACACGTGTGCCGTTCGAGGTGTTAATCGCACACTTGTGCTTAACTGATCTAAACACGGAGAAGAGAGGCAGCGCTACTTTATTATTGGTTTTCAGCCTCAGGTCGAGTTATGTAATTATGTAAATGAGTGTACTTCATCACTATGCAGAATCGTACGACATTTTTATACACGTGTGCGTGAGTATAGTTACTGAGCAACTGTACATATTGTGTGCGTTTAGTTTTAGCCATACGATATCGTGCTTCCTCAGGTCACGTTCTTGTGACCGGATATATTGCCTTATACATTTAAAATTCATCGTTTATCCCATTCTCAAATATCATTATGTATGTCTTCTTTATTCTCGTTCCAAACATGAATCTGATATGAAAATATCCTCGTATATGTTTGCCTCTTAGACCTCGCTGGGCGAGTTATATCTGATTTGCTTTCCGTCGAGGCCATAATATAGATGCGTTGGAGGAAGAATGAGACGGTAGATATTAATACTCGAAGCTTTGTGAGTAAACTCGAAGCAGTGTAAACTTAGAAGTACACCTCTGTTTAAATTCATGTCAAAAGCAAGATAATTATGATCGAATTCCGTGTTGGCAAAGTGTACCTCATTTTGTTTATGAGTGCTCATCAAAGGGCTGGTACAGTCTGCACTTGCACTCGTAACAGAAAACATAAGGCGGTTTAGGATTGAAACACGCATATCAGTGTAGTATAAACCAAGATGCCAAATTGCACTCTACATGTAGAGCCAAAATAAAAGTTAACGCTGGCTCGCGGCTTGCACAAAGACCTACGGTACGTGTAGAGCCAAAGTGCTAGTTTGTACTGGCTCGCCACTTGCAAATAGGCCTACGTGTTACGCGAAGAGCTAAATGCTAGTTTGTTCTGGCTCACTGCTTGCACCTGCATTTACATCTAAAATGACAGTTTACATAATGACTCACCATTTGCTTACATGTGGTTGTTATTTTTGTTATTTGTCGTACGGCGAACCTATTACCACACAAGTTACTTTTGTGTCATATAATTGAAATTCCTTAGTTTTTTTTTTCTATATATATGACTTGCATTCTTTGTAACTATGCCGGAAGAGCTCTGATATATGTGGTGTGGACCACGTAATTCACTCCTCATTCAGCATGGAATAAAAGTAGTGACTAAAATTATTTTAAAGAGGATCAGAGTTAGAAATATCATACAAGATCTCATCCAGACTGGCAATTTGTGTGTTCAGTCATGTGTAATAACTTCATGCCTAGCTTAATCTTGCACAGAAAACCACCCCACGTGTATAATCCAGTCAAAGGTGTTTCGAATGACTGACAGTCTATAGACAAGTGCATTTGAAGGTATGAGTCAAAGTCGATACGAAGAAGAATCACCCAGTTGTCACTTTTGAGTTTTCCTGCACATGTGTAGTTACGCATAGGAAATGTACATGATATTGTGTAATGAGCAAGTAAATGCCAGTACATAAGGCCATGGATGGGTAGATAATACTTTTATTGATTTCACTTCTTTAATAATGGGTCTACTCTGTCTATAATACAAACAATTTATATTGTTTGGAATGTAATTAATTTCGATGTTTAGCACAGACTCATAGTCAGCCTTTCAGTCATGCAGCCTTTCACATCGGAGTCAACAATTACGTCACTCACCTAATGTACGACACTTCTCCATGCATGTATTTGTCTATCTGCGAGGCAATCCGTGATGTGTACTGTAGGGTTTTGTAGCGATTTTAGATGGATTGTTACTGATCCTTTATGAAAAAGACTTAATGCAAAATACTGATGTCAACGAAATATTTGAAAGAGACTCGATAGTAAATATAACAATTATGTGTTTATCAAACAGCCCACCAACTCGAATGCGCCATATCCTCGTAACTATATATATATACATTAGCGAGCACGCACGCGTTGTCACCTGTTCTTAATTTTTAGACATTTAAAGGACATTTCTTGATTAAAGGAATGTATTGATGGTCAAAGGATGATTTCTGTACATCATTGTACATCTTGTCCAAGATTGTGGATAAATTGCATCAAAACTTTTGCATGTATATAGTTTCTCGTACACATATACGTAATAGTTTTTATTATTAAAGACTCAATAGTCGTCCCAGTAAAATGAAATAATTGTTTCTGGAAGACTGTATACCCAACTGGTGGATGGAATTGATGTATATTTTTCTGTTTGTTTGTTTTTTGTTTTTTTTCACTTCCTCTCCGCTACTATACATGTATGCATGCCAAAAACCTAATGAAACCAGTACAAATCTCATATGTCTTCCCAGTAGAATGAAATAATTGTTTCTGGAAGACTGAATACCCTACTGGTGGATGGAATTGATGTATAATTTTATTCATTTCCTCTCTGCTACTATACATTTATACATACATGCCCAAAACCTGATGAAACCATTACAAGTATTGACAGTTATAAGAATTATGCAATCAGAACGTGTGTTAAAAGTAATATTTGAAATATAAAGCACTCTGGATTTCTCAGAATTTTAAATGGAAGTGTAATATATTTATTTGCTGTGTGCATTGGTGAATAAAGACAAAGGCATCAAAGTTTTCTGTGATTCAGATAGTTTCCCTCGGTGGCACCGTGAGTCAAGGACAGTGTGTGACACAAACATTAATGGCTCGCGTGTTGTAACCAGTTATAGTAGCACTGAACCGTCTGATCAGTTTATTTGCTAGGAGCATTTGTTATACATATAGATGATTTTTTTTAGTACTATATAACCCTGAAGGACGGGAACTGCAAGGCATGAATTGCCCAATCATAGCAAATGTACCAATACCACATCACGCGATCAAACTGGTAGCCTGCCTCTAATAATAAGAAACCGAGAGCGTACATGAACAACTATATAAAAGTCGGAGATATGATGATTATTTTTTGTTCTATAAAACAATATTTTCGGAAGATAATAAAGCTGGAAAAGAAAATTTCTCAAAGCCTAAGATAATACGACTGGTGAACTAACATTACATGGGACGTGTGTTAATAGCGCAATGTATGGGTCAGGACAAAAAATTCCATTCACGGAGCAATATTTATCCGTCTCTTCAAAAAAAACGTTTTTTCACTGAAGCAGACATTCCTGTCCTCACTGACATACAGACGTAATTATTTTACTTAGTAAAACAGTCGAAGAAGAAATCGAAGCCGATTTAAAAATTCACAGAATCTGAACATCCGGTGAATTATGGGTTCGTAGGTCAAAGATACATCTTATCTTAACCTCTTGGGAACAAAGACATTTAACTAGGAAATCAACTTTATTGTTTATAACTTTTCGTGCAACCGAAGTAGCACTGTTACGTAGCATGTTATAAAATGGTTAAGGATTTCACCGCCAGGGAACAATGGGCTGATGGGCCGATCCAACCACCCTGAAAAGTTGTGGAAATCTAATTAGTTAGTGTAAAAATTAAGTCAGACATAGAACACTCAGTAAACTCTCAGTGAATTAAAGTAAATCAAGTCAAGTGGTTCTTCTCAAAAAAAAAGTGTCGTCTCCTGGTGTAATTTCAATGAAGTGCTAGGTTTGAAAAATCTCGACCAAGGGAGATCACTCTCATTGACAACTAGCTGACAAAGTTTCCTACACCAAGTGAGTTGAGGAGTGAGTAAGTGCGTGCTTGGGGTGCTTCATTCTTTTGACTGAAAAATTGTTAAGTATGACGTTAAGTCATACTTAACAATTTTTCAGTCAAAAGCATCCTTTGAGTGTATGCAATGTGCCTCCTTGTTGCAGGCCGGATTTCCACCCCTTTTATCTAGTGCTGCTTCACTGAGACGAAATACCGGAGGCAAGAAAGGCGCCCCGCCCGAGCCATTATACTGATACGGGTCAAGCAGTCGTTGTACTATCCCATTCAAGCTGAACGCCAAGCGAGGAAGCTACAAATTCCTCTTTTAAGGTCTTAGGTATGACTCGACCCAGGATTAACCCTGGATCTACCGCCTCCAGAAGCGGACGCTCTACCAACTGTGCTATCGGGACCAGTACGGGTATACCATATCTGCTGATGGCGCCGGATTTCAAACAAACTCCATTTAATACCACATGAAAGGTCATACATGTGTTGCCAATTGCCTATTGTTGCCAGGGTCTAGAAAACAGCACAGGTATCCCTAAGGCTGGGATTGAACTGGGATGTCGTCACAGGTACCCCATTTCAAAGTCTTCTGTAGGACTCTGATCAAAAATGAACTTTGTTCACAACAAATTAAAATGATATATGATTAAAACATACACAAAGAGTAAAAGGTTTGGGCCAGAAAATTTTAATTAGAGTGACATGATATAGAAAGTTTCCTAAAACAATACTGAAAAAAAAAAATAAAATGTCATGCAGTTTGTGCTTAAAACTGACGAAGTCAAAGGAACGGACTGCAAAGAATTGATCCTTGGCAAACCACTAAAATGGCACCCAAATATACCGCAACTTATTTCCTAATACTTATTTGATAAGAATTAACTGAATCCAAACATTTCAATTCAAAGTTGAGATTTACAAACCATATGGTGTAAAGAATCCAGCAGCTGTCCAACATTTATTTATCACATTTATTTGAATAGTGTTTTGTGCTGTACACAAGAATATTTGACCTATACAATGGCAGTCAGCACTATGGTGGGAGGAATACCGGCAGGGTTCATGTCCATCCACAGGCTGCTGGCAGATCTTTCCACACCCTTCAACATTTATCAGTATGGTTCATACAAAAACAGCTTACATTCTAGAAGTATGAATGTCAATTCCATTCAGAAAATCTACAAAAATCAGTGAACATATTTTTACACACATTTTTCACTGGTCTGTTCGATGACACTAATTGTATATGTGTACAGTGCCTTTCACTACAATTCAATCACAAATTGTTCAATACAGAATGTATCTTATTAACTGAAAATGAACATATCACGGGTGTAACAACAAAAGGGTAGCATTTCGACAAGTGAAGTTTACAGGCTTAAAAAATAAACCTTGATTTTGTAAAGACCAAAAAAAGAAAAAAAAGAAAAAAAGATACTACAGGAGTTAAACTTACTACAGTGTAAATGGGTAGGATCTCCAGTGTTCGTATTGTAACTTAGCACACGCCTGCATTATTCAAACATCCGCCAGTCAATATCAACTCTGTTGGCCATCACATATCCAATCCCCCACTTCAAAGCAATATTCAAGGTCTCCATCTGAACTTACATGTAATGTAACCCAATCACAGAGAGGCAGTGCTTAGAGAAATACCATGCAGTACACCTCAGTTAAAGAGGGGGTTTCTAACATGTCTGACGTTTCCCAAGGATATATACTGGAAGACAGCAGAGATATATAATGGTAGACTTCGGTAAGCTCTGTGAAATGCATCTTTACAATATATTTCTTAAATCTGGAATGGTAATGTTTCTATATGATTAATAATAGCAGCTACATGTATAAGTGTATTTCTTTTCATAAGCTTTACAAGACATGGAAGAATAATAACAAATGTTGAGAATACTAAAATTGAAAATATGTTCAACATGGCCCCTATACAAACAAATCTAGAAATATAAACAATAGCATTGTATAGGCTAAAAGTGGATAAAAAATATATTGTTATCAATAAAATACGCATCCTGGGTCTAAAACAGAGTTCCTTTCTCCGAGATGAAAGTTTGAACAAAACTACATTATATGTACATGCATGAAAATACGGCTTGAAATTTTGAAAAAAATGACATGTAAAATGGAACAAACAATCAGCAGTTGTCACTTTCACAGATTATCAAACTCATAAGCATTAGTGTCGTGTAATTTCACTGAATTTGAAAACTGAAATCCCTCAAAATAAAGACCGTTCAAATGCTGTCTCGCGTGGGGTTAGAGGTTAAGCCTTAGGGTCAAACATTCTAAATCAGGTGTTTGAACCTTATATAAGCAGTTTTAAAAGTTCAAACCATATTTCCTGAACCTGTCAAAAATGAATAAGTATACAGTTAACATATCTGCTATATTTACCTATACATTTATCTTAATCACAATCTAGTTCAAAATATACAGAAAAACAGTAATCGCGATGGAAATTTTGATACTACTAGACGAAAAACAAGGACATCCCCACAAGAAAATGCCACACATGTTAAACGATGTTGTCAAAAACAAATGATGTTGCAAGCCACAGTTTTTCATACGTTCATTTAAACATTTGTAACCATCCTTCAGACTTCTGTTTCTGTACAACTCATTCTGATTCAGCCCATTGAAACCCAGGGAGTTCTTCAGCAAATTAATGGTGACGTCTGATCCCAAGGTGAAATTCTCAGCACACATTTGTATAGCTGCAGATAATAACAGGCATGCACATGATGTACAGTGTCTACAATTCACTGCTGGTAGTACCAACACTGTTTAAGCTTACAATGTTACATAATTATACACATATTACAGCAAGCATATCAGGACATGTCAGATGTGTATAAATACAAGTTGCACTTGTTATATACAATTTACATCTTTCACAACTCCATGGAATGACTACAGTATGAAGTTCATAAAAAATATGTAAACTCTGTATAAAAAAGTCAGTTCCACCTTTTAACTTGAAAACAGGAATGTGTATGATGAATAAAAGAAAATAGGTTTAAAGGGTATTACATAAAGTGAACAAAGCAGGTCTGGATATCACATCAGGTGAATGTAGTGAGAACATGTTAATATATGTCCATGGATGTTTCAAAGGCTATCATGTACACTGAGAGGATTGTCTACAAGATACAAACTCAATGCTTCTCACCTAAAAACATAAACATCATATATCAAACTATCGCCAAATCTGTGTGATCACTGTACCCAGGCATTTCTTGGAGCCCTTCCATGCTCAGAGTAATTCTTTCTTTTCTGAATTCTTCTCTGATGCTATGCTTAGTCAAATTCTTTCCAAAACGTAAGATTTTTCTCAAAAAAGTGTGTGGATTCCCGTGTTCTACATCAAGTTACATAATATGGAAGCCCTCCTTGTACCCCTAAATTTGCTGAAATCTCAAATTCAGCGACAGTCCTAAGTGTGTTTTTATGGGAGAAGACCGAGTCACTTCATGACCCAAGGACATTAACATGAAAATATTTCAAAACATGAATACCGGCATATGCACAAATAGTAATGCATTGAAAAGCTATGGTGTAGGTACAGTACAAAAACGAAAGTAAGTCTTAGCTACAGTAAGTCTACTCCGAATACACTTTTAAAATTAGTTTGAAATAGTTTATACATGTACATTTAGGTGACAGGGTACAAAAAATCAGAGTCAGCCCAAAAAGATGTTAGAAAAATGTCCCCATGCTGTTTTGTGAGTGGCTATTAAGTAGGAAGTCAGAAGGTAAGTGTTACATCTGTAATAGAAGGATTCAAATGTAGACCCTGGGTATTAAAAATCTACATATTAACTTTCAACACAGGATTTTGTGAGAATGTGAATTGAAAACAATGCAGCAAAACAATGAAACAAAACAATGGCTACATCGCACAACAAAAATATAAGCATGATATATATATATATATATATATATATATATATGCATATTTTACCAAGTTTCAGTTAATCCAGTTTACATTGTGGATGCTTTTCTCAATAAAGTTCATGGGGTAATTGTGCAAATTACATGCAGCAATGCGTCAAAAATTCGTCAAACAATTACTTAGTCGCATAAACCTTCAACTTTAGAAAACCACAGGCACAAATAGAGGTTTTTTTTCCATTGAAAACCCTCTACATGAGGTATTGTTTATGGTGGCACGCTGAACAAACAAGTACGAATGCTGTACCTTAATGTACATTAACAACATAACGTGAAATGGGTAACATGAATTAGGATTATGGGGCTTTTTTCTTTCCATCTTTGAAAGTTTGCCTATCTGCTTTGATGTTTACCAGCCTGAATAAGTATTGAACATACAATCCCAAATATCTTTCTTACTACCCCAAAAAGTAACTCAACTAATTTTACTTGAGCCAAGAACACTAAGCTAAGCATGAAGTTATTATTAACAGAAAGTACAATAGGCTTTTCAACAGGTAATATCCCTCCCATTCCCAAAGCAACTTTAGAACAGAAATTATTTCTTAGTCCTTACAGTTGATGTACACTGACCACTTGGATTGTATCAATATCGCCTTGATCAAAACCGTGTATGGTATAAACTTCCACAATTGTGACAATGCTCCTCACTGAGTGTCCTGACTACGGGATGTGACAGCTGTATTTTTTTATAATTACTGACACTGACACAAACATATAAAAGGTCAAAATCAGGCCTATTATCCCATATTAAGAGAAAAGAAATGCACCATCATGTAAAAAAATATCAGAGCTATATAGACTTTATAATAAGGTCAAAGGAGTAATTGTTTCAGTTAAATGTTGGTCAGAATAGCACTTCTTGGATTTGACAGCCCGCTTACATTGTTAAACATTTTCTTAACAGCTGCAGAAGAAAACAGACAAAATCATCAGTGAAGTGTGAAGCATTGCTTGACAATAATGAAGAACATACACTGTGAATTGTTCCACGTATATCACATCTGTCTCATTTGGTTGTGTACAGTGGTGTAGCCCTGGCTTTGAGGAATCAATGCCAGTGTAACTGGCTTACCCATGCAACGCTTCCATGTTTCACGTAACAGGATACGATTGTAGTACATTGCCACGATAAACATGACGATTATAACAGCAAATAACAAACCCACAACAACTCCTGTTGCATTGTAGTAGTCCCGTTTACACACCAAATCATCTAGTGACAGCTCCAGAATGGGTCGACCTTCATTCACAGTGTCAAATGCCGTAGTGCACTTTAAACTTCGCTTGTTTTGTACAGCACGACTTGCGCTATCATTCTTAAGCCAGTTGTAGAAGGGAATCATGCCACAATCACACTGGAACAGATTGTTGTCCAGGTTAAGCGTTTCCAGTTTTGACAGCTTGGTGATGTTTTGTGCCAGCTCCTCACTCAGCCACCGCAATCGATTGGATGAAAGATTGAGAATTTTCAGGGTGCTGACATGAGAGCATATGGATACATCTGTTAGCAGGTTGTTCGACATGTCCAAGCTAACGATTTTCTCCAAGGCACAAAATGCATTGTGAGTTTCATTTGGCAGGAACCAGAATTCATTTCCTGACAGGTCTAGCTCTTCTAAGGACTTCATCTTCTTCACTCCCAAATACCAAGCCAGCTTGACCAGGTGCAAAGTTCCATTCAACTTTTCATGAAAGGCATTTTTCAGAATCAGTTTTTTTAGCGAAGGAAGGTTTAAAAACACATGAGTATGGTTGTTAATGTGCCACTCATTATGGCTTAGTATCAGCGTTTCCAGGCCAGGCACACAATGAAATGTCTTACCATGTATCTCGGTAATGTTGTTGCGCGACAAATCCAAGGAAACTAGCTTATTCATGCTATATGATACATCCTTACTGCAATTGCCAAATATATTTCTTGGTATCTTATTAGTGAAGTTGTTGCCAGTGACATTTATGAACGTTAGTTCCCTGGGAAATTTCTGAAACACAGTAGTATCCTGATTAAATACCTTATCACACTGGAGTGTTGTTTTGTTGCACTCACACTTTGGGTAGTCCGTGCACGTACTGAACCCGTCCCCATTACATTTGCAAGGGCTTGGTGTCAAAATCAACACGAGCGTAACGCTAAGCACAAAACACCAACTCATACCCATCACTGCCGTATTTTCAGAGTGTATCTAAACGTTGACAACAGTACGCAGTTTTTGTTCTTTATGTCCTGCTCACTTCACCAACTAAGGCACGATTAACATTTGGAAAAGTTTGCACAACTCACAAATCGTTCTGTTTCTCGCAATGCAGAAACAAGTACCCTTACATGTACCAAACAAGTCCGTCCTTGTTCCTTCTCCTCGAAATAAAGGAGCCTTCACTTGGTCAGTTAAAATAGAAAAGTGGAACTTTGGAAGCGAGTGTCACCTACTTAATTAGTCGTGAAACAAAACAAAGTCTATGCTGCGATCAAATTAGAACGTTAAACATAAAAGGTAAACAATTCACATTCCGGATGTCCTTACCAATCTCCAAACAGCGCGCGTGGGGGTGGGGCAAATGTATAACCAAAACAAGAGTCCATTCATATAATGAAAAACTGCGAACGAGGACTATGCCACAGTAGATATCCTAATATCGTACAGTGCATATTACAGAAAGAAAATATTATGCGAGATTCTGAATGTGTTATGCATTCCGAAACCATTACATGACTGGGTTGGAATCGTTGTTTGTCATACCTTTCGGCGTTAAAATGAATCTTTCAACAGCAAAAAAGTTTGCATCTGCAAGCCAGTTAACAGGTGGACATCAAAGTTACCTCCCCTTGTCCTGGATTTAAGTGGAGGTTAGCTGTGTAGTGACCACTTTCCTGAATGTGTACACTCCCCACATATCTTCATCTAAACACTTTTCTGCCAGCAGAAGCACAGACGTGTCAAACTTAAACTTGGTTAGGTATCTAGATGGATATCGATCATTTTCATGTGCAACTCTATTTTAGAATTCTAGGTCTTATTTGTTTTATGGTTATTCTCTGGGTTCTATTTTTTTATTCACTTGATGGCAATGATTCTCAGTGTGAGGTACAGTAGAGTTAATATTTTACTAAACCTAACACAAAAATAGTCCTAATTAGACACAATGCAACATTAATTTATAATTATTTGTGTTTCTCACTGAATTACATCTAACATGTATTTCATCTCGGGTAGCCTAAGGGTAACAGTTAGCTAGTGTTGCTTAAATGCTATGTATAGTTGCCTGTGTAATATGACCACACTGCAAACATTATTCATGGACTATATTTTGCAGGATACAATTTAGGAAGGTTTATTATATTTGACCACTGTTTCGTATATTACTCAGTCCAGATAATTTCAAATTAGATGACAAACAGCTCAGGGTTGAAATAAATTATGGAGTGAGTGAGTGCTAGGGGTTTAACGTCATATTTAACCATTTTTCAGTCATATGTCGATGAAATAAATTACAGAGCCATATCCCCTGGAGAAACCAGATCCAGCATAGTACATGTACCCAACAAGTAATGTTTTGATTTGCAAAGCTGCCTGTCACCATTTGTATATATGCAATTAGTGCAAAAGTGTGAAAATTTGATCATTTGGGATCCCAAAACCTCTGAACCCAAAGCCTTTTTGATACCGGTAAGGTAAGAAATGACTTGCTGGCCTTGGAAGTATCAACATCAACATAACTTTTTTTCATAGGCAGTGTAGAGGAACCAGTTAAGACAGATTTTGTGAGCCTGTTATTTATTTGATTGGCGTTTTACGCCTTACTCAAAAATATTTCACATATATGATGGCGACCACCATTATGGTGGGTGGAAACCAGGAATAGCCCAGGGGAAACCCATGACCATCCGCAGGTTGTTGACAGACCTTCTCTCGTACGGCCGCAGAGGAAGCCAGCATGAGCTGGACTTGAACTCCAGCGACCGCATTGGTGAGAGACTCCTGGGTCATTACACTGCGCTAGCGCTAACCAACTGAGCCACAGAGGCCCCTCCTGTGGTTATGTTTATTTATGGATTGATTGGGGCGGATTGTCAGATACAGTTGTATGTACCTGATAATATTCAGATGGCCTGACCATGCAAGCCTGAGGTTAAAAGATATATCGCCCTCAGATATTACTATACTTCCGCATTGTGAGCTGGACTCTGATCTTTCTAATGTGGGTCACCTTTTAGTAGGTCAATTTGGACTTATGTACTTTCAGATATTAAAAAATCTTTAGTTAATGCCTTATATTCCAGATTATAATGTCAAACTGTACATTATTGTAATCAGCATGCATAAGTGATTTTTTAAAAGTTTATCTTAATTTATCAGGCAATAGATGTTCCTAATTAAGGTATCCAAATGCACTCAAATTTGGTCCTGCTTTGTGTTGGATTTGACTGATGGGAACACAAGACCTAGTCCTACACAGTATGACCATTTCATACTTCTAACTTCTAGCCAAAACAACATAACACCAAGTCATGTTGTATAAAACTAGACTTGTAGTTCAAGCTAGCTTAGGCACTATACTACTGTAGTGCTCAGCATCAGTCAAACCTACCACTTCAAAAATTTCAGTACAAAGAACTGTAACCCATCGTTATATTTGGTATGCACCAATTCTTTAAGTTATCCAAAGTGTAACCATGCAAGACAAATTTGCAAATATGTAACGTAACTGATTTGAGTGGTACATTCACAAGGGTTGGAATGCGAAATGTGATGCAATGTGTTATAGTCCCTTCCGAAGGATAGCTTGTGCAACTTTATCATTTCTGCTGAAAAATGCAAAGCCTTCATTGACAATTGTAGACATTATGTGGTTGTATTTGAGTACACTTATCAAGAAATATCTTGCTCTTGTTAATTTCAGTAGGATTTTTCTTAGGGCCAAGTATTAAAATAGATTGGTCCAAACACCTGAAAAAATTCTTCCAAGCAGCTAGACCTCAATGACTATGTTATTCAGAGCTACCAGAGGTGTAAGTCCATGAAGATGACTCAGCGTACCATTTTAAAATTCTGATATTCATTTTAAAAGAGCACTGAGCTACAGTGAACGTCAGGAATTTGAAATTGCACACTTAAGTCCATCTAGATGGATTACCCCGAGGTTTAGAAAGCTGTAATTCTCAACATATATGTGACTGGTGTTTAACACTGTACTCAAGAATATTTCCCTTACATATTACAGCTGTGGTCAGCATTATGGTGGGAGGAAACTGGTCACAGCCCGGGGAAACCCCACAACCATGGACTTGAACTCACAGCGGCCGCATTGGTGAGAGGCTACTGGGTCATTACCCTGTGCTAGCGCATTAACCAAACGAGCCCCAATAACTCTCAATATATGGCTAGCTCCACAATGAATCAGAAATCTGATTTAACAATGTATAAACATACTGTTCTGTTTGAATTTTAATACATCATCAGATCAGTTGAGCCACACTAGGAGCTAAATATATGGCATGCCTGTTTCATACCTACTCTCCTAAGGTGGAGACTGCAACCTGACAGTCTACCAAACCCTGATGAAACACCCTGCCAATCCTTGTACGAGGGATATGGAGATCGCCAATCCACCAAACTGACCAATGGAAACAAACCTACTCACACCTAGCCGAGAAAGGTGGTTATTGCTTCAGATCAGAAGTCATAGACTCCGTTGAAGAGATTGAACCACTCAATTACATGTATGTTATAGGGTTTTGAAAGTGCCACTTAGGTATAACTCTTTAGCATGAATTGGGGATTCCGAGAATTGGATACGCGTGGAGTTAACAAATTTATTTAATTTAGTGTTCACTGGTCAAAGTTTTAATTCTTGGTTAATGAAGACACTCCACACCTCCCAATGAAAATTTGTATTTCGAAGGCTTTCAGCTTGTACAGAGCTCTCGTTGACCAACAATGATTGTGGCCATACAGTTATAGGGGTCTGTAGTAGAGTTTTATACAATGAAAATATTACACTTCACTTAATCATAAGCCTTGTAAAAAGGAGTACATTCACGTTTTAGGAACGGATCTCGTTCTCGCATGTCCAGTTACCAAATGCAGTTCGAGGAAAGATTAACTTTAAAAGCTACATATACCTCGCAATGAAAATTACCAAATCTCATATGTTGCAGTGCAAAATTCTTCTAACCAATCAGATAATCCAGTGCTAATCAGAAAGTTTCCTTCCGGGGGAAATGGTTGGCCCTGAGAAGGGCCTTTGGAATGGCAGTGCCGGCCGGCACTGTGGTGGATTAATACTCTTGTGACTGGGAGCTCTTCTTTCCTTTGCCGCCTGCAGCAGTGGTCTTCTTGGGCAGAAGGACAGTCTGGATGTTTGGCAACACACCTCCCTGGGCTATGGTTACTCCGCTTAGCAATCGGTTCAACTCCTCGTCATTTCGTACGGCAAGCTGGAGATGGCGGGGAATGATTCTGGATTTTTTGTTGTCTCGTGCAGCATTTCCCGCCAGCTCGAGAACTTCGGCAGCCAGGTATTCCAGCACTGCAGCCAGGTAAACTGGTGCACCAGCCCCAACTCTCTCTGCGTAGTTTCCCTTTCTTAATAGACGGTGGATTCTTCCCACTGGAAACTGGAGTCCGGCCCGGGACGATCTTGTCTTAGCCTTAGCTTTGGCTTTTCCTCCTTTGCCACGTCCAGACATCTTGTGCTTCTCGTGCGTACCTCTGTAGGAAACAGGAAAGTCAATGCAGAATGAATCTGAAGAGGCCAGCACCGAAATTTATCTTGCCGCCAATGCTTTGTGTAATCTTCAACCAATCACAAAATTGCGCCTTTTTTCTTAGCCAATGAAATGTTAACCCTCTTGTCATATGATCAGAGCAGGTCTCGTGACTCACCGGAAATACCTCTCGGATCTTTCCGAACATTGCCGGATTTTCCCGGTAATTGTCGAACACGTTTTTCAATCGCCCACACTGTTACAACAACAACATAGGCTAATTGTGTGCAAAGCACAGACCATTAGCCATGACCCTGGAAATTATGTCGGTTCCGTTCATTGCCAATGGAGCGATGGCATTTATTGGCTTCGTCTTGACTGTCACAATTATTCCAAAACTAGGAGATATGTTTATTCGTGGAAATCTGTTCGGGATTGATCAGAGCAAAGCCACGCGTACAAAAATGTAAATACACGTGTGGCAGTAACTGTGTGTATGTAGACTTGAATGTGTCTGCTCTTTCCGTTCAATCTGACGCAATCGTTCAGTATATATTCTACTTTATATCAGTGTTTAAATGCGCAAAATTTGTGGCTCTGAGTTCAGTGTTGTCATTAAAATGTCTTACCTTTAATGGAAATAAATTTTTAAGTGCGTTAGCAACTTTGATTGCTCTTCTGTCCCAAGAAATGATGCATGTAGGCCATTTTATCTTCTGAGGGAAAGCCATGTTAAAAAGTTGTGTTAAAAACGGGCCAAATAAAAATTAAAAGACGTTTCTGTGTTAAAGAAAGGAATGTTATGCAACGAAATGTTCTTAGGTCATGTAGTAGGTTGATATACCGTATCTACCATAATTTTTGTCATTATCACACTAAACATAGTAATTGAGAAAGAGAGCTACCAAAACTCTTTACACCAAACAAACATAAATGGTTACATCATAACCCAATCTCCAATATCAGCTGTTTTATTTTTACCAAATATTGAAACTTAAGTACTTTTTCAAAATATTAAACTTTTTGACTAAACGTAGTGGCCTGTTGTTCAAATTTCAGATAGCATATAAAACAACTAATGATTTACATTTGTACAAATGCAAGAAGTTTGTAGGTAAGCCTCCACATGGTACTATTTTTCCAGTTTTGGTGAACAGTGTAGAAACTTGCCTGTTTTATTTATATAATTCATTAGCTGTAATTAAGTGTGTACCAGTATCCAAAATGGTGGTAAATATGGGCAGAGGCATTTTTATTGTTGTTGTACCGATGCCTACATTTTTGCATTAGGCTGATAATTGAAAGTGCAGTAATGAAACTTTGTTAAGTGCATTCTATAGACTTAAAGTTTGTTGCTTAAGATGTCTATATATATATATAACTAGGAAAAACAGAAAATATTGCGTCATTTTTACACATCTGGTATGTATGCACGTAATTGCATGCAATGCCAGCCATTGGTCGTAGTGTTTTTATTTGGCCAATGAAATCGATTAAGAAATTCTTGAAAAGTTGAAAATCTTGAAAGGTAAGATTATCTTTATATTGATATGTGTTGTTTTTGGGTGTTTTTTTTTAGCCTGTGTGTATTGTAACATTTTTGAAACAAATTGACTACAAGCTAAGCGCTTCCATGTTTCAGACCAGAATCTATGGGAGTGGTTTGTGGGACAGTTTTCCTCATTGTTATGTTTCTATTCATACCTGTGCCGTTTTACCAAGCCTTGTCTGACAAAGATGGTCAATTTCCCCACCATGAGGTAAGTGCACCTGGACAAACCAGCCCAGTAGGGCACATGTGGAGTTGGAGAAAGGGTGTCACTGGCCAGGCTATCCTCACCCTTCACTGCATCCATGGCAGCATTCTTTATGTCTTTTCCTTAGGTGCCTCCCCCCACCATCCCCTTAACACTTTTACCATGTCCCCCACCATTTTGCTAAATGTGTGTCATAAGAGTATACCTGCACCCTTCAATACCCACCCCTTCCCACCCTTACCCTGCACACTTGCCTGAAGCAGCTGATTGTCCTCTTATTATCTTTTTACTTCAGTGTTCTACTTAAACATTGCCAAACTCTCCCCACTTCCCACTTTCCTATCCTTACCCTCCCCTCTCCTCTTTCCTTCTGTTCTGACAAAGACTGTGCCCAAGGAATAATTTAGATTCCCAGCTGTGTACACTTCCTGTTTAAGGTTCACTAATGGCCTGGATATCATTAGCAGCAGCAAGTAACACTTTTTCCAAGATCTCAAAACCTATTTGACTTTCATAGTTATAATGTTAGATTTCAGACTAGAATACACTGACATGGAATGTTTATGCAATGACTTGTTTGTATACAATGTCTAATCCATGAGGTTAGTCCTGTATCTGCATTAAGATGTGATATCTACATATAGATAAAGGCATTTACTATCAAATTTTACGACTGTAGATGAAATGGTTAAATATCACTGGTATAGTGCAAAAAACCATGTTCTCATTGTTTAAAGGGCCGAGTCGGCATTTCAGGAGTCCCGCAAGGTCAAGCTGATATTGAGGAGACAGGGTGAGGGCTCTGGCAAGGTTCCTGAAATGTCTTCTTGGCTTATTGTCTGTATAGAGTTGTTACTTGGGTATATTATTACAAAGAATTGCATCCGGTTATAGAAGTTTTAGGACACACAAGGCGCATGTTCAACACTAGGGCCTAGGTATATTTAGATTCTCTCAATCTCACAGCTTGTGGGACTGTGATGACAAGCACTTGATGCTGCTGGTGGGTCCATTTGCACAACTTAATGTACGCTGAAGACCACATTTGTTACCATCCGTATAGTGTACATGGTGGCAAATTACGCCTGGTCAGTAATGTATCAGATGTTGGTGGTTTACCCCAGGTACTCGGGTTTCCCCCACCCATGAAACTGACAGCCATCACATGAGTGAAAAAGCCTTGAGTATGTTTTTTTTAACAATGGTCAAGTTTTGATGATGAATTTTGTGTGACTGTTTGTTTTCAGTATGTGGAATACATCACGGCCTTGCTGTCTATCTGCTGTATGATATTGCTTGGGTTTGCTGATGATGTCCTGGATCTTAAGTGGAGACACAAACTGCTCTTACCAACAGTGGCCTCCCTCCCTCTCCTCATGGTCTACTTTGTCAACTTCAATTCCACAATCATTATTATTCCCAAGCCGTTTAGGCTTCTGTTGGGCTTCGATCTAGATTTGGGTAAGATTATGCACACAGTTATCACAGCTTTTAATTAATAAGGCTGAAGATTTGTGTAATTCAGTTATGGACAAATTCAATATTCCAAGCTGAAGATCCAATCTGACCTCCATCATGTGAGCATTATGGTTTAAGTCAAAAATTCTTGAGTATGTACAGCATTAAATACCAAAGAATAAAATAAATAAATCGACATGAAAAGTATCTTTTAGTCCATTAACTTCTAAGCTCTAGTATTTCATGTTTTCAGGTCCATGTAGTTTATGACCATAGGAATTTAATACATCTCCACGACAACAGTGGAGCAAACCAGACACCCTGGTCCATATCTAACAGAGTGGGTTAAGTTTCAGAGTTATGCCCCTTGAATTCCGGATCTGTCTCGCATAATCTCGGTTTACCAAACGTTGATAAATGAGACTTGATATCACTTCATATTCATACACATCACTTCTTTTCCCAGTAAACATTGAAATGAAAAAAAAAATGTCGAACATATGTAGTTATTGTACAATTTCTATTAAAATTTGATGATTGCCTGTCATGTTATTATTGTTATGTTGTAGGACTTTTGTATTATGTGTATATGGGAATGCTGGCAGTTTTCTGTACAAATGCTATCAACATTTACTCTGGTATTAATGGCCTGGAGAGTGGCCAGTCTTTTGTGATTGCTGTCTCTGTTCTCATCTTTAATATCATTGAGCTATCAGGTAAGGATCGCATGAAACTAAAACTTTAGAGAAAAGAAAGCTCTGAGATCAGTTATACCGGAAATGCGTGTTTTCTCCATAGCAACATGTTTTAAGTTTTTCGTATTCTTGTTAAGCAACTCTAAGGCTCCAAAAGCAGAATGACAAACAAAGACTTTGCCCCCTTGCAGAGCTGCCATGTATGGCTCAAAGCCTAATGGCTGTAATAAGAAATGTTTTCCTTTGGGCAATGAGAAGGCAGTTCTGGCAACCTTTTATGTTACTGGTTCAGTTATTTGCACATAAGTCTTAGCCAGTCTGAAACCAGTCTTAGCGGACATGCTCCAGTAAACACAGTAAGTTTTAGTGAACTCTTTGTTCCGTTGAAGGTTGTAACAATATTACCTCCATGCACTGAAGAGCTAATAATTAGACATAATTGCTTTTTTTGAGTTTTGGCTGAAAACAGCTGCTCTCATTAGTCACTTAAAATAAATCATCAAAATATCACAAATATGATTGTTAGAGCCCTTAGACATTCTGATTTGTTCCTTTTTTTTATAAGAATTGTGTCTTGCAATGTTAAGATCAGGAAAAAATGTTGAAATAAAAGTTGCCCACACCTCTCCACACCCTTGAAATTTACCTGAAATAGATAAATATTTCACTGTCATGGATTTGAATGTACAACACTGCCATTATTGCACTTCCATTAAAATCTGTTACCTTGTGATTTTGTTCATGCAGGATATTCAAAATATGCAAGGAGAAGGTTGTGAAATTATGTGTTAATTAAACAAATGGACATTTTTCCTGTGGCCAATACCCCCGAGTAGTAATCAGTGGTTTAGACTGGTCTCACCAGCTTCCTCCACCCTGTAAAATTGGCCGACATCATACAGTGAAAAATTTTTGAGTATGGTGATAAACAAGGAAACAAATAGATAAATGATTCAAATTGCGGTCATTGATTTCTCTGAATCTGTGTTTTATATCCAATTTTAGGGGACCATAAACAGGCTCATCAGTTTTCCATTTTTTTCATGATGCCATTTCTAGCAGTGAACAGTGCATTGCTGTACCACAACTGGTAAGTACAACTCCGATTATAGGCTAGATGTTTGTCACCATGGGATTCCATGAATTCCACGATTGACGAGTGCTCAAAGACTGTCTTATGTTCAAATGCAACTCCCACTGCCTGGACCACAGCTTTACATCAGAGATATGCTGTATGGAATATTTTTAAGTATGGCTTCTAGACAGATGTAAATTCTGTACAAAAATAATTTTCCCTGTGGTCTGAAGCACAGTACTGAAGGTATATACAGCCCTTGTCCACTGATTTGGGGTTGGCAAATCCAGCTGCCTGAGAAAAGACAGTAGCTTAAGGGTTACCTCAGGTGTGAAGATTGCTGGCAGGAAATAACATTTAAACCTGACCAGTTACACAACAGAAACACCAGACAAGTGTACCGATCTGAGAAGTGTGATTTGAATATGTTCCTGACACAAATGTAACATTTCTTATATTTAACAGTTTTATTGATTTAACATTTTGAAATCTATTTACAGTTGTCAACCAGTTGTGTTGATATAATTCCCAATGATCTATCAGGGCACAAATCATTGCACTACCTATGTTTTCATCTGTGAAATCGTGTGGTCATCATGAAGTGCAGTAATCTGACATTGAACCAGTGTGTTTATGGTACACTTACAGTTTTAGTAATCAGTTATCAGTTATTATTGTTGTTAACTCTGTGAATTATTTCTGTATATTTGTAGCTTCCATTTCATTTCCATGAAATCATTTTCCTCTGTCTTTTATGTTGTTTTTCCTCTCATACAGGTACCCATCAAAAGTTTTTGTTGGCGACACATTTTGTTATTTTTCTGGGATGACCTTTGCAGTTGTTGCCATATTGGGGCATTTTAGCAAGACGATGTTGCTGTTTTTTATACCCCAGGTGTTGAATTTCATCTACTCTGTACCTCAACTGTTTAAATTTGTGCCCTGTCCAAGACATCGTTTACCGAGGTGAGCATAAGCATATCGATTAAAAATTTCATAACATACAAAAAGGGAACAGAACTGTCCAGAGACTGGATGGAAGAAAGTTGTGGTTTGGTTCCTACCTCATTTTGTGATGGTGTCACACATGTCAGAGTGACTTGATGGGGTGTCATGTTTGGTGTCACACACAATGCCATTGTGAATAGGTGAGATGTCTTGTGTGGTGTCATTGTTACTGGGTAGGGTGATGTCATTGTCACTGGGTAGGGTGTCCTATGTGATGTCACACATGATGTCAATTGTCAGTTAACAATTACATGTTGATGATGTGCTAGATGAAGTGATTAAGGTAGTAGTGAGATGTATATACAGTAGCTCTGTGAAGTTTCTGTGGCCCAGGGGCTTAGCATGCCAGCACGGCGCAGTGACCCAGGAGCCTCTCACCAATGCAGTCTATGTGAGTTCAAGTCCAGCTCATGCCAACTTCTTCTCCGGCCGTTTGTGGGAAGGTCTGCCATCAAGGTTCCTCCCACCATAATGCTAGCCAGTGTCATAAGTGAAATATTTGTGAGTATGGCGTAAGACACAAATCAAATAAATAAGTTCTATTAATTAAATCCAAAAGTCCTTTAATGCATGAACTTTTGGAAACCTGAGCAGTAGTTGAAATTTGCGCTGTGAAAAGTACGAAAGTGTAGCTTTGTGGTAATTCCTTGTCAGAAAAAGGAAAAAAAAGGAAGAAAAAAAGAGCAAAAATATTGATACAAAATGGACAGCTTTTCAGTTTCTCTTACTAGGTGACAACTGTTAATTTTGATTACCACTACAAGAAATGTAACAATGGTTGTACTTTTTCTAATGCCAGTGTGCTGTGTGTGTATTTATGTGTGCCTTCATTGTTGTTGTTCACTCTTACCCTTAGTGGTACTGCATTATGTCTTGTGTGTACTGTGTGTGTATTTAAGTGTGCCTTCATTGTTGTTGTTCACTCTTACCCTTAGCGGTACTACATTATCTCTTGTGTGTACTGTGTGTGTATTTATGTGTGCCTTCGTTGTTGTTCACTCTTATCAGTAGCAGTACTGCATTATCTCTTGTGTGTACTGTGTGTGTATTTATGTGTGCCTTCGTTGTTCTCTCTTATCAGTACTGGTACTGCATTATCTCTTGTGTGTACTGTGTGTGTATTTATGTGTGCCTTCGTTGTTGTTCACTCGTATCAGTAGCAGTACTGCATTATCTCTTGTGTGTACTGTGTGTGTATTTATGTGTGCCTTCGTTGTTGTTCACTCTTATCAGTAGCGGTACTGCATTATCTCTTGTGTATTGTTATTTTCCAGATATAATGCAAAGACAGACCAAGTTGGAATTAGTACCACAAGATTCAGATTAAAAGATGTTTCGTTACTTGGCCGGCTGTTTGTCTGGTTGTACAGCACCCTCAGACTTATCCATATCAAACACGATGTGGGAGAAAATCAGGAGTATGTCGAGTGCAGCAATTTTACAGTCATCAATCTGCTTTTAATATTCACCGGCCCAAAACATGAACGTTCTGTGGTATTAATTCTTTTAGGATTTCAGGTTTGTATTTTATGGACTGTTTTGTCAAATAGTAAGTGACATTTGCAAAATTCAATTATAAGACCTGTCCAAGAGTCACTTACAAAATTCAATTATAAGACAATTATAAGGCCTGTCCAAGACATTCATGAGGTGAAGGCTCACACTCAGCCCTGGACAGGCCTCTTTTTAGATTTTCCCCTTTTACTGCTTGTGGGGCCTTTGGTGACAAAAAGTGGCCGATGTTTATTTGGCCATTTGCCCAGTCTTTGTACCTGTCTTTCATTTTTACATTGAGCATATCTATATATATATATATATATATATATCCTATACGTCTTATTTGGTAAAGTTGGTTAGTAACTTGTCACAGGCCAGAGGTTTATGTTTGGCACCTGGGTTTCCTCCACTTATGGAACTGACAACCGTAATAGAGGTAAACAATTCTCTAGTATGGAGTTTTACAACAGTAAAGTAAAGAAATCAATACAGGGTGAAGAATTCGCATAGTCAAATGACGTATGTACATGCGTTAAAAATCGCGAGCCATTGACTGTTGGTGTTTTACCATGGTATTAATGATGACACTTTACATGGACATCATTTGTACGTATTTGTATTGACCATAAGTAAAATGGTTTATGGTAACATCTTCTTTTGGCTTTTTTTTTTTTCAGGTTTTTTGCAGTGTTCTGGCATTCTTGATACGCTACCAGTTAGCAAGGCTTTTCTATGACGTATAATGGGTTTGCTAGATTTGTTGGATTAAAGTATAAAATCAAAATGCTTTGTCTCACTGATAGATCACGCATCTGTTGATTCATTATAACATGTATACAAAATTGATAAGCATCCACTAGGATGTATTTTTGTATGTTTTGTGCGTACATCACTGACAGTGACTTGCTCATCTGATTGGTGTTGATACCTGAAAACTCAGACCATATGTAACGTGAGAACTTAGGCTTTATAAAGCTCATCCAAAAGATTTCTTTTAAAGGATTTCAATTTACCATGTATCTTAAAGTACAGGGGTACTTACTGGAGAAGATAACATTTATTTTATTTATTTTATTGATCTTATACACCATGTTATACATTACTTATGTACTTGTATATAGCAGATGTTAGGTTTATGCGTAGAGGACATGTTAAGCATCGGGGTAAACCATAGCACCTTATCTTTGACAAGTCTTCTATCTGCAATCTGTAACAGTAGGGAATGGTAACATGCAGCCATAATGCCTAGTCGTCTTTCTGAGAGTCATCTTGCACACTGAGTTATATTTCAGTAAACTGAAATTCTATATGTAATCGTTAATGGCTATTTCAGTGAACTGAAATTCAATATGTAATCATTAATGGCTATTTCAGTAAACTGAAATTCTATATGTCATCATTAATGGCTATTTCAGTAAACTGAAATTCTATATGTCATCATTAATGGCTACTTCAGTAAACTGAAAGTCTATATGTAATCATTAACGGCTGTTTCAGTAAACTGAAAGTCTATATGTAATCATTAATGGCTATTTCAGTAAACTGAAAGTCTGTATGTAATCATTAATGGCTGTTTCAGTAAACTGAAAGTCTATATGTAATCATTAATGGCTGTGTCAGTATGCTGAAATTCTATATGTAATCAGTAGTGGCTATTTCAGTTCTTATATCCTGGGACCTATTTCAGAAAGTCGTTTCTGGGTGAAGTCAAAATGCGAAACCTTGTCACAAAGTTTATTTTTTGGTACTGGAAATTGACATTTTCACACGTTGACGATGGGGTCAAAATGTTATTTTCTAAGCCCCCAAATCAAGCTCTAAACTTGTGTTTCAGATTTTTACCGAAGTTAGAAATTGTTTTATGTAACCGACCCCAGTTGTGGAAGCTTCATTACATTCTTCTTCATGTGCATGGATTTGGAAGAAATTCAAATAATTTTGCAGCATATTTAAATATATTCTTTTGAATTGTTGAAGAAATTGAAGTTTGATGGCTCACATGTTTTTCTCCATTTTTGGTTACAGTTAAGTTTTACATTTGAATATTTGGGCCTTTATGATTTCAAAAAAACTTCTTTACCACAAATATTATTCGCCAAAAAAACTGTCCGAAATCATCACGTCCTCCTAGGTTATTTTCACAAGGTCTGACTTTGATTTCTGTCTGAACTTCAGATCGATTAAAAACGTGATGCTTTGATGAAGTGAACCAAAAACATTGCATCCAACAGCATTCAAATATTAGTGTACAAAAATTCAATTTCTTACTTATCACTGTCTTTCACCATTGACTTGACAGTTCATGCCGATACCACATATGTTTTGATATCCCTGCATTTCGAATTGTCATAGATTTGTATTAGCATAATATTTCTTACATGTTCTTCAGAGTGTAAAGAATGTGTTCTAAATTATCTTTCACGGTTTGTATCGTGTAAAACCTGGCAAAGGCCCTGCAAGCATGGGAGGTCGTTTTGATGAATGACACATGTGATACATCACTGTAAAGTCATACCATTTACAGAGGTGAAGTTTTTTTTGTATTTTTTCTTTTTTTGTAATATTGGGGGTTTTTTGTTGGTTTTTTTTTTTTTTTTTTTTTTTTACATATTTGCCGTTGAGTATTACCGATACATTAGTGCTTTTAGAAAACTGAAGAAATACCAAGGCAAAACATTTCACTTGTCCTTAAAATGTACAAGGGATTGTTAATCGCTATCACAACCGGTGAATGAAACATGCTCAAAACATATTTGATGACATAAGGCATTTTCATTTGACTGACTGTGTAAAGAAATTAATTTATTGCGGTCGCTGTGAGTTCAAGTCCAGCTCATGCTGGCTTCCTCTCCTGCCATATGTGGGAAGGTCTTCCAGCAACCTGCGGATGGTCGTGGGTGTCCCCCGGTTTCCGCCCACCATAATGCTGGCCGCCGTCGTATAAGTGAAATATTCTTGAGTACGGCGTAAAACACCAATGCAAAAAAAAAAAAAAATTAATTTATTGTAATGGCTGTGTTTACCCTGTAGGTGATCATGAATGAATTTTCCATAACTATGGATAGTAGTTTAGGAGGAATGAACTTGTTTTCGTAACATTTGAAAATCACATGCACTGAACTATCTGTACCTTGGTGTATATAAAGGGAATGAAAAAAATCAATAATGTTCTTGTCTGCTTCCTGGATAGGCGCTTAGGCAGGATATTTGGCCAGGCATGGCTTGCCCAATATGGTGTTTCCAATGACCACGTGAGGTGTCATGATGAAAATCATGGCATGGCAGTCCAGTGAGGCAGCATTTTGTACACATGGTAGCAGTGTGAGCAGTTCATACTACAAAGGCGCCTTCAAAACCTTTAAATTAACAATAGTGGAGACGTGTTGCAAATTGTGGATGTCGTTTTCTTTCTTGGTTAAATCATGGAAGTGCTTATACCTCCACGGTTAAATGAATGACATAGGGGCCTCCGTAGCTCAGTTGGTTTGCGCGCTAGCCCAGGCCCAGGAGCCTCTCACCAATGCGGTCGCTGTGAGTTCAAGCAACCTGTGGATCGTCGTGGGTTCCCCCCAGGCTGTGCCCGGTTTCCGCCGCTGTCGTATAAGTGAAATATTCTTGAGTACTGCGAAAAACACCAATCAAATAAGAATGACCTATGTTAAGCTAGAGATAGACCATGCATGCATATACATTTGCTGCCATATTTCATAATAGCTCCGACAGAACCACCTATGTACACTGTAATGTATACATAACCTGGGGCAAACTTCCACAGTAACATAGGTGTTAAATCTTTGTGGCTTACTCATGAATCTCGGCTTTCCTCCATCGATAAAATTGACGCCATCGCGTAAGTAAAAAACTCGTGAGTATTGCGTTATACTATAATCAACAAAGTAAATGCACCAATATCACTATCACTGTTCCTAGCTCCCACAAGAATTTGTGCACAACTGGTGACTATTAAGAGAATTAAAACAATAGACCTGTTATGTGGGATGAATAGAAACGAGATGAAATCATAGATGGTGTGTAACAAAGGCCTCCATTTTGGTAAAATTCACATACCTCTATGCTGTGACCGGCCCGGTTGGTCGAGCGTCCGCTTCGGGAGCGGTAGATCGAGGATCAATCCTGGGTCGAGTCACACCTAAGGCTTTAAAAGAGGAAGTTGTCACTTCCTCGCTTGGCGTTCAGCATGAAGCGGATAGTGCAACGACTGGTTGACTTGTATCAGTATAATGGCACGGGCGGGGCAGCTTACATGCATTCGGTAAGTCGTGTCAGTGAAGCAGCTTTAGATAAAAGAGCGGTGGAATCTGTCCTGCAACAAGGAGGTACATTACGTACACCCTAAGGATTACTTCGTCGTCATATAACTGAAAAAATTTTGAGCACGACGTTAAACCCCAAGCACTCACTCACTCCATGCTGTGATGTAAAGGCGTAATGTTATAACTTATGGCTCACTGTTCTTTAGATAACAGACGTAGACAAACTGGTCCCTATCCTCCTTAATGAGTTAGATGTGGTTTCAAAATGTAAGCAACCTTCTATGGTTGTATCTAAAAGTCAGATAAAACGGCCTGCACAGTAGGGTAGAATACACCGGGTTAATTCATAGCTCTGTCCACTCAGGTGGTAGTGCTATAGTGCTGAGGTGCGACACACGCGACCAAACAACAGCGAAATTTGACACTTCTCACACATGTGAGTTTAGTGCTTACCAGTTTTTTTACAAACCATGTGACGTCATGATACTTTCGTAACAGATTCTTAAGGGTGTAACGGTTAGAGCGTCTGCTTCGAAGTCGGGATCAAACCCTGGTCGGGTCCTACCAAAGACATTAAAACTAGTACTTGTTGCTGTCCCGCGTGGCATTGAGGTTAGAGTAAGAACTGATATCCCCATGTGATTATAATCTGACTGGGTGCATGGGGTGTCGGTGCTTTGCTTTGTCACAAGAAGGTTTATGTATTCACACACCTTCTCGTCTTCATATGACTGAAAAAATGTTAAGCGTGACGTAAAAGACGCTGTACAAAATTGAGCTACTGTGCCAAAGCTTACAACCCATCCTGTTTCACAACTTTCTGCAGGAGTAGACTGAAAACACAGAAATGTACAATCTACCATTAACGTGCGCAAAACAGACGATTACAGTACCAAAAGTGTAAGTTGTCGTTACTGCCGCTATTCTGGAGCTGCCCATTGAGCAGTTTCGTTTTTTTCCATGACTTGAAATCAGAATGACCTCTTTGGTAGACGGGGTCATTCCTTGAATTTCAGCTTCTGTAATTTAACATCAGACAGCTCCAGGCTCTTCCATCATGGAGGAAATTGTCATCTCTGAGTTTATTTTCAGGCCTGTTTAATTTAATGGTGTACGTTAGCTATGCTGTGTTACATGGGCATATCCCTTATAAGTAAAAATCTGTGAATATTGTTCAATGTATAAGAAGGAAATTCAGCGTATGGTGGTAATTTTCATTACGAGAAATAAGGCAGTGAGACTGGGCTTTGACCCATAGCTGATTGAATAAATGGGTCGAAAATTTGACAAACAATTTTACAATGTACAATTTTGAAACATCAGTGTATAACACCGGTTGTGTATGGACACTTGTCGCATGTTGGTCGCTGAAGAGTTGAAGTCGCCTCAACGGTTTGATTTTTTCGGTGCTGACGGATTGTTATTTGTAAGAGGTGATACCTTCTCGAACAGCATGTGATTACTTGACTGGTAGATTATAGGACTGCGTGAGCATGCGTGACTTCTGTCTGAAACATTCCTAGCATCTGCGCACTTAACAACCTTGTAGTAACTGTACACAAACTGTATCAGTATCAGTGTACCAACCAGTGTCATATAAACCTGGATTTTTTTTATATTTTAAAAACGATATTGGCTTGTAAGCTTTTCTCATTTCAGTTCCTTTTGCATTTTTTTTAATTAGGAAGAACAAATGTAGAAAACTCACGAATTTATTTTTCTACCAGATTCCAATAAAGCTAGCATAGACATTGTTCTTGAATGACTCCCGATTATCTTAAAATCTTTTTTAAACCTGATGGGAAAATAGTGATGTGTGAAATAGCGTTGATACGAGTCAGCTAAATCATTCAGGAAGTAATATTCGAAAGATATTTGTTATTTGCTGTAGACTTTGGTAGATCGATAGTCTGTTCGATATGCGCACGATGGACCGAACAGAGAGTATGGGAAGTGAAGGGATAAGCACATAAAACTACAACACGTGTTTGTCCTTCAAGTTTAATGCTCGAACAGTGCTGACAACTTGCTCTTGCACAGTTTTGAAAATACTTTCCTGTTAGAAACTGTACAGAAGCAATCAGACTGTGAAGTCCAGTTAACTTTCAAATGAGTTCCATACACATTAATGTAGTCCCACGTCAGTGTAGTCCCACGTCAGTACAGTTCAATGAATGTGTAGTTCCGCGTCAGTGAAGTTCAATGTAACCGTAGTTCCACGTCATTGTGCATAATTCCACGTCAGACTTATTCCACGTAAATAATTGCAAAAGAGTTCTTCCTCGGCAAGACATTTACAGTCTCATCTTTTTTGTGACCAGTAAAAGCATTCTGATCATATGCATATCAAGTAACGAAAAGGATAATGAAGATTGTTTTGACAAATATATTTTCTTAAATGCGACACGTATAACTACACTATCAAGAAATTTCGAGGACACTGAATAATGAAAGGCTGTCACGGCTAATTTCAGTTTCAGATCTTGCAGTGCATTAACCGCTGTATTTTTTTATTTTTAAATTAATTTGTGTAGTGTGTGAGATATTGGATAAAGACGGACGCTTAGTGGATTATGATTTCAATGCAGAGTTTAATCAAATATGTGCAGTCAGCGCCTGTACAGCATATTTCTTCAAATGTACAGGTGTGTAGATATAGGCCTACTTCAGAATTTTTAGTGTTCATGCCTTGGGGGTTGAGCAGGTTGGATATGTAGGGGCAAAAGCTGTCAGGTATGAGGAAAAGGAAGAAAGGTGGCTACAGATATCTGCGAGCCGAAAGTACACCCGAGTTTGGTCAAATAACGTGATGGGGAGTTTTGAGGGACGAGATGCTGGGAGCTGTGTGGAACACAGTTGCCCTGTTTTATGTAGATATTGATCCCTGTTTCAAGTAAACACAGGTGGCAAAGATAAACTGTAATTACACGCTTTTCATTTGAAGACGTTCGATATAAATAGTTTGCTTTTTCACTTAGCCGAGATTGGTTAGAGCTGAGAGCGGCAAGTTTGCATCGCCCGTGTTCTAGCCAGCGCGTCCGGGTTGACCCGTTCACGTTGACACAGCAGCCTCGTGCAATCAGAAAAGGTGCGGAGCTGTCGTGCCTTTCTTAGCACTTTCGCAGGATTAATTATTTCGCTTTATGTCAAAATTCTGAAGTATACGAATCTAACGGTGGGCAAAGATCTCAGTATATCAATTTTATTTTGATCAAGCAAGGCTGGGAAGTGCGTGTGCATAACAAACTGAACATCAAGTGCGTCCGTTCTTCAAAGGGCAGTTTTCATTGAGGAAGTCGGCAAAGACGCTGGCTTTTATCATCAGCCGTGATAATATCGGTAACAGCCTGAACGAGATCTCGTGGAGATAGTGTACAGTTTTGCTACATCTGGAATAACCAAATACCTAAGTTCTCGGAGCAGGTGAGTTTGTTTGCAGGTGAATATTTAGTGTGTGAAGTTTCTGTTTTTGGCTTTCCTTGTCAAAGTGATGTGGACGGAATATCTTTGGTTAAAACCCTTATTATAATTCTGACATTATGTGGCAGACATATGGCTAGCCACACCTTCGTAACATTATTCAGATTTCAAGCACTAAAAGAGTGCTATAGCGTGTGTCGTAAGACAGGGAGCAAAATCGGATGATCCTTGCCTAAGTCTATAACAACAGATGTTTGTCACCTTCACAACCCGACGCAGTTTTTACTGGGTGGTGCATTTAATATACGCACTGGGTCTGCTAGCAACCTGCGGATGGTTGTGGGTTTCCCCCGGGCTCTGCCCGGTTTCCACCCACCATAATGCTGGCCGCCGTCGTATAAGTGAAATATTCTTGAGTACGGCGTAAAACACTAATCAAATAAATAAATAAATAAATAATACACGCACTGTGAATATCCATGCGTTACCTGCGCGATGGCGACTCGGTTCTGAGCAGAATTGACCATTTTTCTCGTGCAATACATGAACAATACGCTAAACACGTTTGCCTTCAAAACAACATCGCAAAGGCAACAGTAAAGTACCGGTACACAGCATGTGCCTGAGTTACCTTTGGCCAAAAGGTTAATATCCGTTACGATCATTTGGATCGAACAAAGTGTCCCATCAGCCTGTCAGGATGAGATTATAATTTTTTGTGGGACTCCAATGGTTTCTAATCTGCGTCATCTCTGATGACAAAGATTTCGGCAATTTCACCCTTTTGTGCAAAAAACACATACTACTTTTGGTAAAAGTTAACGTAACCCTTATGACTGAAAGTAATGATCCTATACTGAGAGAATGAAATGGCAAAAAAAAAATTTTTAGGACACCAGAAAACGAAATTGCTATAAACTGAGCCGTGATTTGTTGCCGATATCAACACAAGCTTTAAATCCATGACCATGTATACGTTTGAAATTCAGTTGTATTAAGTTCAATACCATACAGCATGAAACTAAAGGCCAGCAGTCACTTTGCCTTATAATGTCGTAAAGAATCAAAGCCATTTTTTTATATTTGTTTTTATAATGCATGTACTTGTGCGCATTAAAAGATAGTGGTTTAAAATAAATTTCATAATGTCCGTCAGTTGAAATTGTGAAATGCATATTTATAATATTGATAGTGCCAATATATTAAGCTGCGATTAAAGAAGAGGAAATACCATTGGTAGACTCTAGACGGGGAAAGTTGTTGGTGTTAGACATTTGTTTCTAAACTGAGTTTTAGGAACCTTAGCTCAAATACCTTTTTTAATAGTAGGATATTGTGTAAAATACTAATATGGATTTTTCAGTGTTTAAATATATATTTAATCTCCCCACGAGCTATGGTAAGAATCACTGGAAGCATTTTTACCAGATTATATGATAGATTTTATTTTAAATAGCGATCCATAGCTGTGTACTTATGAGTTTAACCCGAAAATGAAACGCATTATTACTGTAACTAAAGCAAACGATGAAGACGGTCACGCTGAAAACAGCAGCAGTCAGTGGTTTGCAATAATCTAACGCAGATACAGTCCGTCCACTTGTGGAACGGACAAACGCACTTGTGGACGTGTCAAATAAAAAAAATTAACACACGAGTGTATCTGCCATCTCCTGAAAGAATGAAAATCGCTTTCTGGCGTTCTTGGTAATGACCTTGTTGTGTATTGAACCCGGACTTCGGCATGTCTGTCAAACGCTTTAATATTGAAGTGTTAACATACACTTAATTATTTCAGTGTAACGGTGTATTATTGAGCTCCAATTTGTTGTGCAATGAACGACGACTGAAGTGTTTGACGATTTAATCATTGTATATGTTAACATTTGATTCTGACATCACTGAAAACTGTCGAATGCCTTCTCTGTTGCACACGTTCAGGTTTGTTTCATACGGTTGAGTTTTTATGGGGATTGGTTTTAAAGACTGACTGCCGATTTGGAATTCCCTTTGTTTGACTTTGTGATGATCTGAGTTAGCGAATGTTGACCCTGGAAGGCTGGCATATACTGATCGGCGTTAGAATTGATATAGGACAGTCTTGATATGGCTTCAACACTGAACATACACTTGCGCACAAATATCTTCTGTTGTGGCTGTAATTGTATTCATTACGGATCGGAATTTGTTTTGGCTTTGGAAAAATTTAACATATTTAACCGCATATTCAAAATTGATGAATTGGGCTGGCCTTGTTTTCATGTATTGATAATTTTACTTACTCATGGGAAGTTTGATTGGCTTTTTTTCTCTGAAGTTTGCTGGTAAAATGGGAGTGAAAAGGGATCGTTTACCCTGGAAGGTAAACCATGCCTTGGCCATTTTGTAAGGATAATGCCAAACCGCCTTTTAAGACACCATAATTTTCGAGTACAAACAATAAAATGTTTCCTCTAACCCGGCTTTTTATACGATAATTAACTTCAAATTCACCATGATATATCATTCAAACCTGCAGAATAATAACATTTGTCAGCATGTCTGTTCTGCGCAATAAGTACTGTCAGACATGTCTGTGCAGGGTACTCAGACATGTCTATTCTGTGGTAATAACTAATGTTAGACATGTCTATTCTGTGTAATAAGTACTGTCAGACATGTCTATTCTGTGTAGTAAGTACTCAGTCATGTCTATTCTGTGTAATAAGTACTGCCAGACATGTCTGTTCTGTGTAATAAGCACTGTCAGACATGTCTATTCTGTGTAATAAGTACTGTCAGGCATGTCTATTCTGTGTAATAACATCTGTGAATATGCCTGTTATGGGTAATAACAACTCTCAGACGATGTCTCTTCTGAATAATAACATCTCTCACTACGCCTATTCTGCGTAATAACAACGATCAAACTTGCCTATTCTGCGTAATAACACACCTGCCAGACAAATCTTTCCGTATTTCGTGTATTAGCATCTGTTGGATAAGTCTCTAACATGCAGTATCATTCGGCGTTCACGGCCATCCCCCATATTAGCTTCAGTCAAACACTCCCGTCCTATGTTATAGCACCCCACCTATCACGTAGGAGCATGTCAGATACTACTTTTTCATGTACTAACGTGCCATACATGTCTGCCGCGTCTTGTACATGTCAGATACGTCTCTCCTGTGGTAGCATGTCATACTTTTATGTCTCTTTTACACAGTCTCATCTGTCAAACACGTCTCTCCCACGGAGTAGTATCTGTCTCGCACATCTTTTTCACCTAGTAACATCTGTTAGACTCGTCTTTCCCACAGAGTATCTCTCGCACATCTTTTTCACCTAGTAGCATCTGCCAGACATGTCTCTCCCACGAAGTAGTATCTGTCTCGCACATCTCTTCAACATAGTAGCATCTGTCTCGCACATCTCTTCCAC
Source organism: Liolophura sinensis (assembly GCF_032854445.1). NCBI lineage: Eukaryota > Metazoa > Mollusca > Polyplacophora > Chitonida > Chitonidae > Liolophura > Liolophura sinensis. The sequence continues at coordinate 50,928,273 of NC_088295.1, forward strand.
GTAGTCGCATCTGTCAGACACGTCTCTCCCACGGAGTAGTATCTTTCTCACACATCTTTTCCACGTAGTAGCATCTGTTAGACTAGTCTTTCCCACGGAGTATCTGTCTCGCACATCTTTTTCACCTAGCAGCATCTGCCAGACACGTCTCTCCCACGAAGTAGTATCTGCACATCATTTCAACATAGTAGCATCTGTTTCGCGCATCTCTTCCACGTAGTCGCATCTGTCAGACACGTCTCTCCCACAGAGTAATATCTGTCTCACGCACATTTTCCATTAGTAACATCTGTTAGACTCGTCTCTCTCACGGAGTAGTATCTGTCTCGCACATCTCTTCCACGTGGTTGCATCTGTCAGACACGTCTCTCCCACGAAGTAGCATCTGTCTCGCACATCTCTTCCACGTAGTCGCATCTGTCAGACACGTCTCTCTCATGTAGTGGCATTAGTAGCACACGTCTCTCCTGCTTAGTAGCGTTATGTCAGACACGGTTTCTTTCTGCGTACAGTCAGTCACACACGTCGATCAACCATGAAGTATTATTTGTCACAGACGTCTCTCCTGGTAACATCTCTTAGATACGTCACTCCCGCATAGCATGACCTGCCACACTCATCTGCCCCACTAGGAAGTATATGTCAAACATCTTTCCCCCACATATTTGTGTATTTATTTATTTAACACTGGTTTGACGTAACACTCAAGAATTTTTCACTTGTAAGGTGGTGGCCAGTTTAACATGTGGAACAAACGGGAGTACCAAGCTTAAACCACCGACCTTTGTCAAGCTACTGGAAAACTTTCTCAGATGTAACGTATATACATGCACGCCATATTGGTGCTAGACACGTGAACTGAGCTACGAGCATCTTCGACCGCCAAGGCCCTGCAAGCAAAGACAGCGGGGGAATCTACAAATTATCTGTTCAACATTCCCTAATCGTTTCAGTGGCCCCTGGTTAGAGGCGTCCGCCTCGAGATCGAGAGATCCGAGGTCTAGGGTCATATAATGACTTTAAAAAATGCTAATCGTCGCTGTCTCGTTTGGATCTCAGCGCTGAGAGGTTAAACCAAGGAAACGGAACTGGTTGTCCCGGTGTCAGTATAATGTGATTGGGTGAGGTTTCATGTCTGTTGTCTTCGGCATAATACCTTAGTGACGGCAGCTAGCACTTTTACGGTATGGACGAGCCCTGCCACAAGAAGACACGGTATGTCACAATTAAGACTTTAAAAGAGGAAGTTGTAACTTCCTCGCTTGGCGTTCAACATGAAGGGGATAGTGCAACAACTGTTTGACCCGTATCAGTATAATTGGCTCGGGCGGGGCGGCTTACTTGCCTTCGGTAAGTTGTCTCAATGAAGCACCACTAGATAAAAGAGCGGTGGAAATCCGTCCTGCAACAAGGAGGCACATGGCATGCACTCTAAGGATTCCTTCGTCGTCATATGACTGAAAAATTGTTTAAGTGCGACGTTAATCCCCCAAGCACTCACTCACTCACTACTAATACCTGTCACACACGTTTATAGTATCTCACTTACTAACACCTGCCACCCACGTCTATAGTATCTCACTTACTGACATCTGTCACACACGTCCGTATAATATTCCATTTACTAACATGTATCACATACCTCTATAGTATCCCACTTACTAACACCTGCCACCCACGTCTATAGTATCTCACTTACTGACATCTGTCACACACGTCCGTATAATATTCCATTTACTACCATCTATCACATACCTCTATAGTATCCCACTTACTAACATCTATCACACACGTCTATAGTATCCCACTTACTAACATCTGTCACATACGTCTGTTGTATCCCACTTACTAACATCTGTCACATACCTCTGTAGTATCCCACTTACTAACATCTATCACACACGTCTATAGCATCCCACTTACTAACATCTGTCACATACGTCTATTGTATCCCACTTACTAACATCTGTCACATACCGCTATAGTATCCCACTTACTAACATCTATCACACACGTCTATAGTATCCCACTTACTAACATCTGTCACATACGTCTATTGTATCCCACTTACTAACATCTGTCACATACCTCTATAGTATCCCACTTACTAACATCTATCACACACGTCTATAGTATCCCACTTACTAACATCTGTCACACACGTCTGTAGTATTCCACTTACTAACATCTGTCACACACGTCTATAGTATTCCACTTACTAACATCTGTCACACACGTCTATAGTATTCCACTGACTAGTACTGGTCACACACGTCTATAGTATCCCACTTACTAACATCTGTCACGGACGTCTATAGTATCCCACTTATTAACATCTGTCACACACGTCTATGTCTGTTGAAAAGACGTTATGAAACTTTTGAGACTAACTTTGTGTACGCATTGTTGTAAGTACACTTGTTGTTTTATTTGATTAGGACTTTACTTAGTGTGCACTTTGCGACATGTTTCATTCATATATGTAAGAAAATAACTGGAGTTTTTTTGTAAAGATCTGAATCAACGTTTAGGCTGTAACTGATATCGTATAACTGATAAATACACCGTTTTAATTACAGCTTTTTATGTATATGTAAGAAATAATGATAGCTGAACATCTGTGGTAGTGGAATGAACTGAAATACGTGCATAATTAAGTCTGTCATATTTTTCTCTCAGAATCTTTTAACCACAATTTTTTAAATATCTAGAGGTTTTAAAGGCGACTTGTTTTCTACCCTGCAGTATTTTCATCAAAATAGGCGACGGGTAGATTGGTATGTTCACTCATGGCAGCTATATCGTCGCCGATCATCAGACGGATAATGTATGTTCGTTGTAAGGTCTACTGATGAACTACCTAATACATTTGGCTGTTGACAGAGTGGTATATGGCTGGCGATTAGGTGCCAGACTCTTCGAACCACCTTATCCTCAAACCATCATCCGTTAAAGTGGTTCCCATGGTAATGACAGGGCACATTTTTGTCGACCGAACGGATTACCCCGTCCCTGATAACGGATTCGTCATCGCTCAGGGAACGGACTTAACAATAGATTTTTGGAGGGTAAGATGGCTCGAATCCCGTAGTAGAATGTTTAGCATTAGTATCGGTGTTGTACACGAAAAGTGTTAATCCATATACTGATAATATTGCATTTTTGCCGATCTCAAATGATTCAAACACATTGTCTTTGAAAACAATGTGTTTTGTTTGTTTCACCTGGCACAGAAATGTTTGTTTCACCTGGGCACAAAAATCCCTCGGACATTAATCACCTCGTGCTACTGATTGGTAATTATCCAGTCATTGATCAGCTCAGTATATACGTAAATCATGTTTGATTACGCAACACATTTGCAGTCAAATCCTGCCTCGAAATGTCTGTTTGTTTGATTCGTAATGTTATCGATTTATGTCCTAATATGTTATGCCTCAGACATACACGGGAAATGACTAACCTCGCGTTTTCACCCTCCATATTAGCCGTCAAACATATGTCTATATATTCCTTCCAAATCCAATACCAAGGCAAATGTCAAGAGGCGTTCGTTATGTGTAATTTCAGCCTTTCGGATTATCGCTGTAACGACACGCCTGATAACAATTGCGATTATATCAACACTAGCTCAGCATAATTTCGTACATACGTACGACGCGAGGCCACCGCTATATCTTTTATTTGGCCCCCAGAAAACACACTCTCTCGGAAAACAAGATGTGTAAAAATCACCAGGCTAATCAGGATTAGTCAATATTTGATGAGTTCGAACAGCTGAAGTGGGAGCCGCGTTCAGTCGTCTACATGAGACCACAGTTATCACTGCCCGGCCGACGAATCACACAGAACGAAATTTGGAATTCGATACTATAATGTGGTAGATTTTCAAACCTCGCTAAGCTGACGGCTTATATAGATTTTTATGTTGAGTTTTGTTTTTCTGAATCTCACACTATGGTCAAAACGTTTTTCTTGCTTCCTCATCACGATGTCATGCTCAGCAGTTTGAATCACATTTTGAATTTGTACTTGTTGGCCTAAAAACTTGACCGTGTGTGGGGCTGATCTTGCACTTTGAAATGTGGGACGTGTGAGGGACACGCAGAAAAAGCTTGTTCCCTTTTCCGCTATAAGTCGAGCTAATTTTTTTTCTGTATAGGTGATCCTCAGTAGCATACTGAAGGACTAGGGGACGGACTGAGGAGCTTACCAAACATCAATCAAGCTAAAACTTGCGTGGGTGGGGACCCAACCTTGGGAAGTTAAAAGGTGAGTGAAAACAGTGATGTTTGTATTGAACATGCACTACTAGCAAAACACAAGATAGCTGAAGTAAATGCGCAGTTTATGAGTATGCTCGGGGTATAACGTGGTACTTAACAATTTTGCAGTCATATGACAAGGAGCGGAGTTTTTAAAAGCCCTGAGAAACATATCTGCAATTCAAATGACTCTTTTGGGTTTCGAACTCGTAGAATAGCAGGTAAATGTGTTGTAGCACATTTTGATTGATTCACTGGTAACATTCATCATACCTTCAGTGCTACTCTGGTTTGGCTTCATGTGCACTTGACCCTGGCGTATAGCATGCAGGCTCTGTGGGTTTCCCCGGGTTCTGTCCTGTTTCCTTCCATTATAATGCTGGCAACCGTAGTATAAGTGAAATATTCTTGAGTACGGCGTAAAACACCAATGAAATAGATAAAGAAATATAACAGGTTTGAAACCATCCCTCGTCAGAAGGCTTGACAGGTCCTTGGTTAAGGGCGCTGGTTTTCACTGGATCTTTCGGCTTTCTACAAGCATAAACTGCACCTTTGTTCTATATTATAGAACAATGTTTAAGCGAAATACATGCACCAATAAATTAAATGAATCGTTTCCGAATACTTCATACGTTGAAATATGGAAGGGAGAAAAGTGTGAAAATAAACATGTGGGTACAAGGTGGACGGCCAAAGTCATCCACAGAATAGCATCGTGTCGACTGGTCCATTCGCTATAGCGTCTTTTTTTTCACAAGTGACCGGCATGGGACCAGTGACGTCTCTTGTTCAAATCCAGGCCGAGGGTGGTATTTTTCTCCGAACACTATCCAGTTTCCTCCTCCGACAACCTTGTAGATAAATAAAAGTACATCATGTTTGTAAAGTTTAGAATCGTAATAATCACCAATGTTTTTTGGTAGAATGATTATTAATGTACTGTGTGATTAAGGAATATTTAACCGATTGACCTATTTCCAGGAAATATAGAATGAGTGAATGTATGCTTGAGGTTTAACACTGTAATTAACAATTTTTCAGTCATGTGACGACAAGGAGTCATTAGATGTGCTCCCTTTTGACAGGGAGCGGCCTCGATAGCACACTTAGTAGAGTGTCCGCTTCGGGAGGCGGTAGATCCAGGGTCAATCCTGGGTCGGGTCACACCTAAAGAGGAAGTTAACTTTCTTGCTTGGCGTTAAGCATGAAGGGGATAGTGTAACCACTGGTTGATCCTTATCATTATTATACTGACAACGAGTCTTGTCTCCTTGCTTCAACTTCTCAGTGCTGAGCGCCAAGCGAGGCAGAAACAGGTACCACTATTTAAGTCTTTATTATGAACCGACCCGTTTTTGATCCCGGAAAGATAGAGAATTCATTTGTAAACAATGGATCTGTACAGCCTAAGTAAAATAACTGGTAACAATTTTAGCCCGAACCAAGTGGTTATCCCTCTAAATCCCTCTTGGATAAATCTCAGTATTCAAAACATCCCACTAGTGAAGTCACGTGATGGAGTCCAGCCTGCTGTGCATTGTGAGTTGTTTGGTTGGCACTTTCTCACTTTACACCTGCCTCACCCCAAATCCATAAACTTTATATTTTCTTACAGGTGAAATAATGATAGTTGATAATATGACAATGTAACTGAAACCAAACCAGTGTATCGTCGATTGTTAAAGATTGAGGGTTTTTCATTTTTATTTGCTCGCACACTTTAACACGTTACTTAGCAGCTCGTTTCAAACGCTGCATTCGGTCTCAAGCCTTTGACTACTCTATAATTAACCTCTTCTCGAATCCATAATCTTTGAAACATTCAAACTTAGAGACTTGTATGTCTGCACATTGACAGATATATATCATTGTCTCCTTCATGGTTCCTTACTTATACGACGTTTCTGCATATAACGGTTGTTATCAGAGCGCGGTGAAAATTCGTGTATTCCTGGTAATTGAAGAAGACATAAAACACCGAATGGGAAATTAAAATTTTATGTCGTGAAATCTTTCTAAAGTGCCTCTTTTGGCCGTGATGCCAGCATGACTTCTTATAAGCATACATTTATTTGTTAAAATGTGTTATAGATTAAGCTACACGTAAGCCTTGAACACCGCAATTTACCGTAACATAAATGTTGTGCTTGCAGGGCCGGTGTTCTGGTAGCCGCTTTGGGATTATGACATAATCTCTGTTAGAAGGCAAATGAGTAACATACATTTGTCGCAAAATAAATAAATAAATAAATAAATGAATAAAAAGGCCTCGAATTGGCAGGAGTTCTGCGTGGCCGTAGATTGATACTTTTTGAACATACATTGAAAGAATAAGTTGTGAAGTGCAGCGAATTGACTATCTGTATAGCGAAGAATGAAAAGACCCGGTATACCAAAGAGGTGTACTTCAGAACCTTCCTTTAGAAACAAATAAATTCAAATTCTATAATGGTTGTACACAGTAACAGAAGTAAACGCTGAATACTGGAAAACAAACTCAGTGAGGAAATTAAAATGCACACGTATTTATTTTCTGTAGGAGTTTCAAATATCTGTTGATTTAAAAATTTATTGCCTTTTTTGAGCCAATGGTAATGGATTAGATGTGACTGAGTCCATTTAATCAAACCCGTGTCCATTCAATCGATAGTCAGGGTAAAGCAGGTCGCGTTATGAATTCCAGACGTCCGTGCGGCTGATGCTAATGTTTAGACAAAATTATTAATTGAATCAACTTTCCAAGCAGGCCCTATGCTAGAGGGGTAACAAAGTACAATGCAACTCTCTCTGGCTGTCTGTTTCAAAACAATTACGCTTTAATAAGGATTGGCCATGTGTGAAACAGAAGGAAACATCTTGCGCAACGGCCATCAGAAATGGTAAATACGATATTCAACTGCTTATGCGTGTAAATGATACCGATGCTGAATTGCACACCCATATTTGTGTGTTGCAAACACATACAGTTTTGTGTATTTTAAAGATATCATGGAGTTAAATACATAAAGTGTTTGCTCGCAGTAAGGTGTAACCCGGTGACGTGTATTCTCACAACGATACGACCCTATTCTTGGTGGAGAGGACGCGTTTAGTTAAATTTCACGCTAGTTAATGACGTACTTGTGTCCGTTACCTTTAATTGTCTGTTATCATGCTAAATGAATACAGGCGGCCTCCTGGCTTGAGTGTACACGAAACTAAATATGCACGAAATATATATTTCTGACCTTTAACTCGTTAGGCAGTCTCGTTTTAAGGTTAATTTCTCTTTAGGTACCTGGCAAACATCATGACAAAACAGTAGCCTAGCTAGGGAGAGCTGGATTCGAGCCAGCGACCTCATTGGTCAGGTTTCGATCGGCTTTACGCTGACGAACCAGGGGCCTTGTTACGTCATATAATTGCGAAGCTCTACCTTAGGCAGTGGTCTCAATTGGACTGGACATGTATTTATAATAACGTTGTCTTTGGGATGGCATCTTGTTAAAGCTGGATTCTGTCACACACAGAAACAACCGAAACAACCCTTGTGAGACCGGTAAAGCCACTGGCTCATGTGAGACCTAACTCTCGTCTTCTAACTGAACAAGAGAGCCCTTTCCATTAACTCATGGCAGAGCAGTGGACCTGTGTGTGTCGAAGCATCATGTTCGGTTGATTCCCCGCCATCATGTTCGGGGGAGGTCACAGCATCATGTTCCGTGGCTATCGCGCCATCATGTTCGGTGGCGCTCACAACATCATGTTCGGTGGCGCTCACAACATCATGTTCGGTGGAGCTCACAGCATCATGTTCCGTGACTGTCGCGCCATCATGTTCGGTGGCGCTCACAACATCATGTTCGGTGGCGCTCACAACTTCATGTTCGGTGGCGCTCACAACATCATGTTCCGTCGCTGTCGCGCCATCATGTTCAGTGGTGCTCACGGCATCATGCTCAGTGGCTGTCGCGCCATCATGTTCGGTGGCGCTCACAACATCATGTTCGGTCGTTGTCGCGCCATCATGTTCGGTGGCGCTCACAACATCATGTTGCGTGGCTGTCACGACATCATGTTCGGTGGCGCTCACAACATCACGTTGTGTGGCTGTCGCGCCATTATGTTCGGTGGCGCTCACATCACGTTGTGTGCCTGTCGCGCCAACATGTTCGGTGGCGCTCACAGCATCATGTTCCGTGGCTGTCGCGCCATCATGTCCGGTGACGCTCACAACATCATGTTCCGTGGCTGTCGCGCCATCATGTTCGGTGGCGCTCACAGCATTACATTTGGTGGCTGTCGCGCCATCATGTTCGGTGGCGCTCACAACATCATGTTCGGTGGCGCTCACAACATCATGTTGCGTGGCTGTCACGCCATCATGTTCGGTGGCGCTCACAACATCACGTTGTGTGGCTGTCGCGCCATCATGTTCGGTGGCGCTCACAACATCATGTTCGGTGGCGCTCACAACATCATGTTCGGTGGCGCTCACAACATCATGTTGCGGGGCTGTCACGCCATCATGTTCGGTGGCGCTTACAACATGTTCGGTGGCGCTCACAACATCACGTTGTGTGGCTGTCGCGCCATCATGTTCAGTGGCGCTCACAGCATTACGTTCGGTGGCTGTCGCGCCATCATGTTCGGTGGCGCTCACAACATCATGTTCGGTGACGCTAACAACATCATGTTCGGTGGCGCTCACAACATCATGTTCGGTGGCGCTCACAACATCACGTTGTATGGCTGTCGCGCCATCATGTTCGGTGGCTGTCGCGCCATCATGCTCGGTAGCTCTCACAGCATCATGCTTGGTGGCCGTCGCATCATGCTAACTTCGTGGTTTTTCTCACTTAACGTCGCCGTTTCTGCTTTAATCACTTATATATTCTTACGTATACGGCGTTAAATCCCAGTTCGCAAAGGTAAATGCGAATTACTAAATTAATATTCGTGGAAGGTTCATATTTATTTGCCAATGGTTCTGATTGTATAGTTGTTGAGTACTCGATCTGCGTATGCGCTATGTGTGGTGTGCCATCATAGATAAACTAGTGCACAAATGTGTGTTCTGGATCTCAGCAGCCTCAGACATGTAAGTGTGTTCAAATCCACAACGTGCATGGTGGCATTTAAACTTGTCATCGAATGTTGTGACTGACGGTACCTGTGAATACGACGGTTTCCTCCATATCTCTACAAATTGTGTACAAATTCGATATTCTGGCATAAACTTGTAGGAGTTCTTATGAATTTACAATGATCATTATCAGCGAAATTACATCATCAATACAGTTTCTAATTCAAGGGCACTAGGCCGAAAATAGCACATTATGCAATCAAGGAAAATTTATAGCATTTGCCTGTTTAGCATTTTAGCTTTCACGTAACGCTTTTGCATAGCATGACTGTGTGTACTCATTTTCCTGCGTCCCTTTTTATTCTGGCTGATTAACACTATGACGTTGTTTACAGTTTTTTTGGTGCATTTCTTGGATTAAGATCGCGTATTTCGAAAGTGAAGGCCTTTTACCTAGGCGTTTTTAATTATAAAGCCCTATTTACACCATTCCCCAGTTTGCTGTTTAGAAGTATCAAGAGACTTAAGTTTGTAAGGAGTTGGAGACATTCTGTTCGAAACATCACAATTCAGATGTCAGCGCAGTGAGCCTGTTTTTATGGGATCAAACAGTAATGCCTAACAATTTTCCATCACCATGAATTGGTTTTCTGGAGCAAAATTAACAAATATTCTGTGATTTATGTGTAGTTATTTGCGATGAAAAAGACTCTTTAACATTTAGAATCTAAACCAATCAAAACCCAAAACGAGAGCAGCTATTGAGGTCCTTAGTGACCAAGAAAGGACTTGTCTCATCTACGGTGTACTCGAATGGTGTAATGGAATTGATGTGGTGTTCACTTCTTTCGTCCTCCTCGTATAACGTAGTGCGCTGTATGTCAGTTATCAGTACGTTTACCCTCACATATGATTTTTATATTCAGGCCGAGATCCGCTTTGATCACGTGAGCTTGGCTGGTCAAAAATGGCAGGGATGTTAGGGACATATTCATATTAGAAGGTAAGTGTTTGTTTGTTTTCACACGTTCAGAGTCTTCGGATCATAAAGGTTAGTGCAAAACGAAACTACTTAAAAATGTTTATTTCAGTACCTTCATGTTCATAATATGCATGGAAGGAAACACTGGCTGAACTGGTTCATCGGCGCAGTTTGGTCGTCCATATATCATCTCCTAACAGTTTAGATGAGTTGACTTTTCCTGACATGTAGCAGCTAGTTTTCACTTAGATTAGGAATATTTCCTGTAAAAAGTGGTAATTGTCTCATGTACCAACAAGTAATTATTTTAATTAAGCAAAAAACTGAAATATTGTAAAAAGAATTGAAGAAAGAAAAGCCAAAAAATCCCCGGGCGGGATTATTTGATCACCGATTCTTGTTGCTGTGCTGGATAAGGAGAAAGGATTGCATGGTTTCGGAATTACATATTTAAGATTGAATACGTTGATTTAAGTAATTAGAGCCTACTTTTTAAATTATATTAGAAAGTAAAGGAGAAACATACGATTGGGATTTTTTGCACATTTTATTTTGCTGGCGGAAAGCCTTTTTTCAAATTTTTTGCCTGAGAAACTGTTACCAAGGAAATGCTGCCGAGGAAAATGCACGTAAATGTCGTCAGTCCAAAACTCTGCTCACCTTTTTTTTTCAAAAGATGATTATAATAGTTACCAAAAACCAGGAACTCTCTGGAAGCCACGCATGGATCTTAGATCAACCATGACATCTGTTAACGTTTTACACAGTGTACAGACTTGTCACTGGTAATGCATTCCGTCTGTTTTTATCAGAACATCTGATCTGCATGACGCAGTCTGTTTTCATCCGAACACACTTGGAACTGTATATTATTTAAAGTTATTCCTTCCAAATCAAAAATGCTCGGCCTTAGTTACATGTACATTAAATTTATTTATTTATTTCTGTATTTGATCGCTGTTTTATGCCGTACTCGAGAATATTTCACTTGTACGACGTCTGCAAGCATTATGATGATAGGAAAACGGGCAGAGCGAGGGGGACAACAATTAACGATTAAAGGCGTACAGCAAGGAGAGTTAAAAACCAGATTAGTGACGACAGTGTGATAGCTAGCAAATGGTCACACCTAACCGGTGAAATAAGGCCTCTAGTCAGTTGACCTCGGTTAGGGTTTTGTTCTAACTGTTCATGTTAATGTAACAGCAGCAAATTACCCGCCCGTTGGTGTTTGATAACCTCACATGTCAACACATAGCAGCATCATGACGAATATATCTGCCGTTAACCCACCTGAAAAAAACACAAACAAACAGGATTTGTTTCATTGTTGTGTTTGTGGGAGAATATAGACGTTATAGACATGTAGATTGCATACTATCTTACAAAAGATCGAGGTCTTTGGAGAAAACTTTATATAAACTTTAAAGCCTAGTTGTAGGTGAATATTCATAGTCACGTGACAAAGGTGTCATGTAGACAAAAATAAGATGATAGTGTCCGAGAAATGGGGATTAAATGGGAGTAGGCTTCCTGCGCGTTCTGCCTGATTTCCTACTATTATAGTCCTGGTCGACGTCGTATAAGTGAGATATTCTTGAGTACGGCGTAAAACACCACTGAAATAAATAAGTACATAAATGGTCTTGTATTCCTTGGTTGAACCATCTTGAAATATACATACGCACGTCACTCACCACTCAGAGTGCAGCCGTTATCTGCCTTTTTATAGAACTAACTTATCATTTAATAGTCCCTATTAATGCTCTCCGGTATTGGTAGTATTGCTAGTGGTACTTTACAAGTTTCTATCCACGTTGTAGTTTATATATATATATATATATATATCTTGCTGTAAGTCATTATCATTGTCTTTTCTTTCCGCACCCAATCACTAGCTAATTTTCCCCGCTGTTTTCTAAGAAATAAGTTAATATTATATCCGCAGGGATAAAACAAGCCCCTCGGTCTTGTTCCCGTCATCTCATGTAATGATGTAAAACTTCAAAATTTGTACGGTGAAACAAATGATAAAAAAACCCAAGTAAATGTTTGCGGTCATCAGATGATACACATAGACAGACTTTAGATGATAGTGTCATAGAAATGGGCATTAAATGATAACGTTAAGAAACTGATATTAAAAACAGTGTCATGTGGACGGAAATTAAATAAAAGTGGGGATAGAAACATCAAATGATTAAGTTAAGTGAAATATTCTTGAGTACGGCGTAAAACACCAATCAAAAAAAAAAATCAAGTGATAAAGTTATGTAGGCGAAATCAGAGGGTAGTGTCATTTAAACGAGGTCAGGTAAGTATTATGCCGGCTCTTGTTGATGATAATGCGGACGAAAGTCAGATAATACTATTACGTTGACATATATATGATAATGTCATGTAGACGCACATTGTATGACAGCGTGTTGTTGACGAATATTAGATGACATTGTCATGTAAATGGTCATTAGATGAGTGTGAAATGTAAATGGGCATTCGATGACAGTGTCATGTAGACGGACATTCGATGACAGTGTCATGTAGACGGACATTCGATGACAGTGTTATGTAGAGGGACATTCGATGACAGTGTCATGTAGACGGACATTCGATGACAGTGTCATGTAGACGGACATTCGATGACAGTGTTATGTAGAGGGACATTCGATGACAGTGTCATGTAGACGGACATTCGATGACAGTGTCATGTAGACGGACATTCGATGACAGTGTTATGTAGAGGGACATTCTATGACAGTGTCATGTAGAGGGACATTCGTTGGCGGTGTTATGCAGATGGATAATGGATGACATTTTCATGTTGAAGGATATCAGCAAACAGTATCTCTCATGTATCTGGGCATTGGTGACAGTGATATTTAGTCGAACATTAGAAAAAGAATGTCCTGCACACTGGCAGTAGATGTGCAGTTTCTTGCACACGTACATTAGATGGCAGTTTCCTGCACACGTACATTAGATGACAGTGTCGCGTAATCCGACATCAAATGTAAACGGATATTATGTGGCAGGTCGTGGTAGATTGTCATTAGGTGGTTGGGTTAAGTGATGGGCCTCAGATGATAGTGTGGTGTAGATAGAAATTATATAATAGTGGCGCATTTTAGCAATGCAGTCGCCGTGAGTTCAAGTCCAACTCATGTTGGTTTCCCCTGCGGCAATACGTGGGAATCAACGACATGCGGATGGTCATGAATTTCTTTGGGCTCTGCCTGGTTTCCACACCGTCGGTTAAGTGATATATTCTTGAGTACGGCGTAAAACACCTTTCCAGTATATAAATAAATATATAATAGTAGACTGCATATCAAAAGTAGATACTAGTGTCATTTCGACTAAATAGTGTTATGTTCCCGTATATATGGGTGGCAGTGTCATGTAATATACGTGTAATGAAGACGTACAGCATAGAGAGAAAAACCAGAGCAACGTGATAGTTGGCAAATGATCACACGCTACCGGTGAATTACGGCCTCTTGTCATAGGTTTTATTCTAATTGTTCATGTAAATGCATAAATAGTAGCAAATTACACACCTTCCACCACCTTGACTTAAGCAGAATTAGGTTAAAAAAATGCAGTGATATTAATTGCAATTGATTACATATCACTTGTCTAGAATTACTCAAAATGCTGTGTTGTCACATTTAACTGTCATGTAGACGCTTATGAACTGACTGGGTCATGTAGATGGGTAATAGATGACATTATCGTGTAGAAGTACATCAGAAAGCAGTGTTTCTTGTAGCCAGACTTTGATGACAGTTATCTGCACACGAACACTGGACGACAGTGCCATGTAGCTGGACGTTAGGTGACAGTGTCATGTAGCTGGACATTAGATGACAGTGCCGTGTAGCCGGGCATTAGATGGGAGTGTCGTGTTGCCGAACATTAGAAGACAGTGTTGTGAAGCGGAACATTAGATTGACTGTGTTCTGTGGACGGACATCAGATGAAAATGTCACATCAGAAGACCATGTCATGTAGACGAGCATGAGATGGCATTGTCTTGTAGCCGGGCATTAAAACACAGTGTTGTGTAGAGGAACATTAGATGACTATGTCGTGTTGCCGGACATTAGATGATAGTGTCGTGTAGCCGGACATTAGATTGATGGTGTTCTGTGGACGGACATCAGATGAATATGTCACGGACAAATCAGAAGACAGTGTCATGTAGCTGGACATTAGATGACAGGGTCATGTATCCGGACATTAGATGACAGCGTCATTTATGTAACCGGATATTTTAATTATTTATTTCTTTTACGCTGTACTGATGAATATTTCACTTGTACGACTGGAGCCTGTATTATGGTGGAAGGAGAAACTCACGATCATCCGTAGGTTGCTGACAGACCAAAGAGAAAGCCAGCATAGACTGGACTAGAACTTGCAGCGATCGCATTACTGAGAGGCTTCGAGGTCGTTGTGATGCATTAGCGTGCTAAGCACTAGGCCACAGAAACATTTGTTGACAGTGTCATGTTGTATGACAGTCGGTGACCGAGCCATGTAGTCTGACATTAGGTGACAGTGCTATGTAGTCTGACATTAGGGGCTGTGCTATGTAGTCTGACATTAGGTGACAGTATAATGTAGTCTGACATTTGGTGACAGTATAATGTAGTCTGACATTAGGTGACAGTGTAATGTTGTCTGACATTAGGTGACTGTGCTATGTAGTCTGACATTAGGTGACAGTGTAATGTTGTCTGACATTAGGTGACAGTATAATGTAGTCTGACATTAGGTGACAGTATAATGTAGTCTGACATTAGGTGACAGTATAATGTAGTCTGACATTAGGTGACAGTGTAATGTTGTCTGACATTAGGTGGCTGTGTTATGTAGTCTGACATTAGGTGACAGTATAATGTAGTCTGACATTAGGTGACAGTGTAATGTTCTCTGACATTAGGTGACTGTGCTATGTAGTCTGACATTAGGTGACAGTGTAATGTTGTCTGACATTAGGTGACAGTATAATGTAGTCTGACATTAGGTGGCAGTGTAATGTAGTCTGACATTCGGTGACAGTATAATGTTGTCTGACATTAGGTGACAGTGTAATGTTGTCTGACAGGTGACTGTGCTATGTAGTCTGATATTAGGTGACAGTGTAATGTTGTCTGACATTAGGTGACTGTGCTATTTAGTCTGACATTAGGTGACAGTATAATGTTGTCTGACATTAGGTGACAGTGTAATGTTGTCTGACATTAGGTGACATTGTAATGTAGTCTGACATTAGGTGACAGTATAATGTAGTCTGACATTAGGTGACAGTGTAATGTTGTCTGACATTAGGTGGCTGTGCTATGTAGTCTGACATTAGGTGACAGTGTAATGTTGTCTGACATTAGGTGACAGTATAATGTAGTCTGACATTAGGTGACAGTGTAATGTAGTCTGACACTAGGTCACAGTATAATGTAGTCTGACATTAGGTGACAGTGTAATGTTGTCTGACAGGTGACTGTGCTATGTAGTCTGACATCAGGTGACTGTGTTATGTAGTCTGACATTAGGTGACAGTATAATGTAGTCTGACATTAGGTGACATTGTAATGTAGTCTGACATTAAGTGACAGTGTAATGTTGTCTGACATTAGGTGGCTGTGCTATGTAGTCTGACATTAGGTGACAGTGTAATATAGTCTGATATTAGGTGACAGTATAATGTAGTCTGACATTAGGTGGGAGTGTAATGTAGTCTGACATTAGGTGACAGTATAATGTAGTCTGACATTAAGTGACAGTGTAATGTTGTCTGACATTAGGTGGCTGTGCTATGTAGTCTGACATTAGGTGACAGTGTAATGTAGTCTGACATTAGGTGACTGTGCTATGTAGTCTGACATTAGGTGACAGTATAATGTAGTCTGACATTATGTGACAGTATAATGTAGTCTGACATTAGGTGACAGTATAATGTAGTCTGACATTAGGTGACAGTATAATGTAGTCTGACATTCGGTGACAGTGTAATGTTGTCTGACTTTAGGTGGCTGTGCTATGTAGTCTGACATTAGGTGACAGTATAATGTAGTCTGACATTAGGTGACAGTATAATGTAGTCTGACATTAGGTGGCAGTGTAATGTAGTCTGACATTAGGTGACAGTGTAATGTAGTCTGACATTAGGTGACAGTGTAATGTTGTCTTACATTAGGTGGCTGTGCTATGTAGTCTGACATTAGTTGACAGTGTAATATAGTCTGACATTAGGTGACAGTATAACGTAATCTGCCATTAGGTGATAGTGTAATGTAGTCTGACTTTAGGTGACGGTATAATGTAGTCTGACATTAGGTGACAGTGTAATGTTGTCTGGCATTAGGTGGCTGTGCTATGTAGTCTGACATTATGTGTAATGTTGTCTGACATTAGGTGGCTGTGCTATGTAGTCTGACATTAGGTGACTGTGCTATGTAGTCTGACATTAGGTGACAGTATAATGTAGTCTGACATTATGTGACAGTATAATGTAGTCTGACTTTAGGTGACAGTATAATGTAGTCTGACATTAGGTGACAGTATAATGTAGTCTGACATTCGGTGACAGTGTAATGTTGTCTGACTTTAGGTGGCTGTGCTATGTAGTCTGACATTAGGTGACAGTATAATGTAGTCTGACATTAGGTGACAGTATAATGTAGTCTGACATTAGGTGGCAGTGTAATGTAGTCTGACATTAGGTGACAGTGTAATGTAGTCTGACATTAGGTGACAGTGTAATGTTGTCTTACATTAGGTGGCTGTGCTATGTAGTCTGACATTAGTTGACAGTGTAATATAGTCTGACATTAGGTGACAGTATAACGTAATCTGCCATTAGGTGATAGTGTAATGTAGTCTGACTTTAGGTGACGGTATAATGTAGTCTGACATTAGGTGACAGTGTAATGTTGTCTGACATTAGGTGGCTGTGCTATGTAGTCTGACATTATGTGTAATGTTGTCTGACATTAGGTGGCTGTGCTATGTAGTCTGACATTAGAGTGACATTAGATGACAGCGTCATGTAGTGTGAACTTTAGATGACTGTCATATAGGTAGAAATTAGATGAAAGTGTCATATAGACTGACATTAGGCCATGGAGACATTAGGTGACAGTGCCATGCAGAAGTGCATTATCGTGCACATAGCATATCAGAAAGCGATGTCTGTCATGTAACCGGACATTTGTGATAATGATATGTAGACAAACATTAGATGACCCGCTTGCACAGAGTGGTCTACAATGTGTTCTAGCCCCAACAACTGAGTTTACAATTGATTGTAAACAATTTTACGCCGCTTGCAAACAATTATTATTAGGCAATTGTGAATTTTTGAAGTTGCAATGGCGGTCGTAAGCCAAATTTGACGTACGTAAATGTGGCCAGTGTAAATGAACAGTGTACCGGTCAATAACTTTTCTTGTCTTCAATTTCAAAAGAGTTCATCATAATGATTCAGCAGCTAACAACAACAGCATGTGAAAATATGCTCTTTTTGAGACAATTACATTGCATATCTTTTCAAACTGAGTCGAAAAGTACTAACCAGCACTCTATATATGGCAAGTATTTCTACTTAGCGTTAATTTTTGAGCGATTGCAAATATTTGCGACTGGCTCGACCCGATTATAATTTGGGATTGTAAGTTACAGGTATCGAAGCTTACAATCCCTTCATGCAAGGGGGTGTCGATTATTAGCTTAGGCTATGGTCGTGATCCTACTGATTTACACTCAACTTAGTGTTACAATCCCTTTGTGCAAACGGCCCCAGTACACTGTCAGTATATGGCAGTGTCATAAAGACTGGCTGGACATTAGATCACATTGTCATATAAACGGACATTAGGTGACAGTGACATACATACAGATGTTACATGACGTTGTCATCTAGACGGACATTAGTTACCAGTGGCATAGAAATTAACGAGCAGAGGCTTCAGCGGACGAGGCGTTTAGAGTGCCAGCGCAGTGCAATGACTCAGGAGTCTCCCATCAATGCGGTCGCCGTTAAATCGAGTCCAGCTCATGCTGCCTTCCTCTCCGGCCGTACGTGGGAAGGTCTGACAGCAACCTAAGGATGGTCGTTGGTTTCCCCCACGGCGTAAAATACTAATCAAATCAATAAATAAATATAGACGGACTCTAGGTGACAGTGCCACTCAGACGGGTAATAGATGACACTGTCATGTAAACGGATATTAGGTGACAAAGTCATGGAATCGGAGATGAGATGACAGTTTCGTGTAGACGGTGATTAGGTGACGGTAGACGGACTGTAGATGAATGTGCCACGCGGGTGGATATTAGACAACAGTGTCATATAGACGCACATAACATAGCAGTGTCCTGTAAATAGACATTAGATTACAATGTCTTGTAGACAGACATTAAATTAGTGTGTTCACGAACATTGGATGACAGTGTCATGTAGACAAACATTTGTGTCGTATACACAGACATTAGGTGGCACCCATAATGACCATAGAGGGCAGCGCCATGTGCATGAGACGTTTACTAATAATATAACCATGCCGACAAAGCCTTATGCCATGCATACTAATACATAACCATACCGACAAAGCCTTATGACAGCATACAGGTGCTTACTTGTATATAACCATACCGACAAAGCCTTGTGACAGCACGCAGGCGCTTACTAATAATATCACCATACCGACAAAGCATTATGACAGCATGCAGGTGCTTACTAGTATATAACCACACCGACAAAGCCTTATGACAGCATGCATATTAATATATAACCATGCCGACAAAGCCTTATGACAGCATACAGGCGCATAAAATAATAATATAACCATGCGGACAAAGCCTTATGACATCATACAGGTGCTTACTAATAATATAACCATGCCGACAAACCTTTATGGCAGCATGCATACTAATAATTTAACCATACCTATACATGACGATGGTTGACGATACTGTTCCCTTGTTTGATATATGACAATTGGTGACGATACTATTTCCTTGTCAGATACATGACGATGGTTGACGATACTGTTTCCTTTTCAGATATATACCGATGGTTAACGATAATGATCCCTTGGCATATATATAACAATGGTTGAAGATACTGTTTACTTGTGTGATATATGACGATGGATGACGATACTGTTCCTTTGACGGATATATGACGATGGTTGACGACACTGTTTCCTTGTTTGACATATGACGATGATTGACGATACTGTGTCATTATCAGATTTATAAGGATGGTTGACGATACTATTCCTGTGTTTGATATATGACGATTGTTGACGATACTGTTCCCTTCACAGATATGTGACGATTGTTGGCGATACTATTTCCTTGTTTGATATATAACGATGGTTGACGATACTGTTCCCTTGTCTCATATATGACGATGGTTGACGATACTGTTGCCTTGACAGATATATGACAATGTTTGGCGATACAGTTTCCTTGCCTGGTACATGACGATGGTTGACGATACTGTTGCCTTGTCTGATATATGGCTTTGGTTGACGATACTGTTTCCGTGTCAGATATATGACGATGGTTGACGATGTTGTTTCCTTGTCTGACATATGACGATGGATGACGATACTGTTTCCTTGCCAGATATATAACGATCGTTTACGATACTGTTCCCTTGACAGATATATGATGATGTTTGGCAATACAGTTTCCTTGTTTGATATGTGACGATGGTTGACGATACTGTTTCCTTGACAGATATATGACGATGGTTGACGATACTGTTCCTTTGTCTAACATATGATGATGATTGACGATGCTGTTTCATTATCAGATATATAACGATGGTTGACGATACTGTTTCCTTATCAGATATATGACCATAGTTGACAATACTGTTCCCTTCACAGATATATAACGATAGTTGACGATACTGTTCCCCTGTCATATATATGACGATCGTTGACGATACTGTTCCCTTCACAGATATATGTCGATGGTTGACGATACTGTTTTCTTGTCAGATATATAACGATAGTTGACGATACTGTTCCCTTGTCATATATATGACGATTGTTGACGATACTGTTCCCTTCACAGATATATGTCGATGGTTGACGATACTGTTCAATTGTCAGATATATAACGATAGATGACAATGATGTTCCCTTGTCATATATATGACGATGGTTGAAGATACTGTTTCCTTGCCTGATATATGACGATGGTTGACGATACTGTTCACTTGACAGATATATAACGATGGTTGACGATACTGTTTCCTTGTCAGATACATGACGATGGTTGATGATACTGTTCCTATGTTTGATATATGACCATTGTTGACGATACTGTTCCTTTCACAGATATATGACGATTGTTGGCGATACTGTTTCTTTGTTTGATATATAACGATGTTTGACGATACTGTTTCCTTATCAGATACATGACGATGGTTGACGATACTGTTCCTGTGTTTCATATATGACGATGGTTGACGATACTGTTTCCTTGTCAAATATATGACGATGTTTGGCGATACAGTTTCCTTGCCTGATATAGGGCGATTGTTGACGATACTGTTCCTTGTCAGATATATGACGATGGTTGGTGATACTGTCTCCTTGACAGATACATGACGATGTTTGGCGATACTGTTTCCTTGACAAATATATGACGATGATTATCGATACTGTTCCCTTGTATGATATTTAACGATCTTGTCATGTTACAAGCAGATCACTATTTGTGAGGGCTTTGTTGTGGCTGTTTGTGTTTGTTTAAACATTGTCTTTAACGTTATCATTCAACTGTATCGTGTATATATGTTTACGTCACGTGTGTGAAAACTTGACAAAGATCGGTGGTTTATCGCGAGCATATTTTCTCCATCCATAAAGCAGACCGCCACCGTGTGATCAAAAAATATTTTCGAGTATGGCGTTAAGCAACAATCAAATAAATAAGTATATAAATAAATAAACAAATAATGAATAAATAAAAGCGTCTAACAACAAATTACAAAACACTAGGCAATTAGCGACAGGCCATGATAGCGTCTAGGGAAAAACTATTGTTCATAGCAGCTGGCGACTGGTTATAGTTGTGTACGTATAACGACAATCTACTGCTTCGGGCAGGTAGCTATTAAAACGATTGTGAAAGACTACTGCTCATAACAACTAAGGACAGGCTATAAAAAAGACTGTCACAGACGATACTCTTACCTTGTCTGATATATGACGTTGGTTCAGGATACTCTTTTCTTGTCTCATATATGACGATGATTGACGATACTGTTCCCTTCACACATACATACTTCACAGTTTCCTTGTCTGGCATATGACTACTCATAACAACTAGGAACAGGCTATAAAAACGACTGTGACAGACTGCTGCTTATAGCAACTTACGACAGGCTATAAAAACGACTGTGACAGACAAATGCTCAAAGCAGCTAAGGACAGGCTATTAAAACGACTGTGACACACTGTTGCTCATAGCAACTAAGGACAGGCCAGAAAAAACGACTGTGACAGACTACTTCTCATAACAACTTAAGGCAGGCTATTAAAACAACAGTGACAGAATATTGCTCATAACAGCTGAGGACAGGCTATAAAAACGACCGTGACAGACTACTGCTCATAACAGTTAAGGGCAATCTCTGTACACGATTGTGACTGCTCCTCATAAGGACTAAAGACAGGCTATAAAAACGTTTGTGACAGACTACTGCTCATACCAACTAAGGACAGACTACAAAAACGACCGTGACAAACTGTAGCTTATAACAACTAAGGGCAATCTGTATAAAGGGTTGTGACATACTGCTGCTCATAAGGACTAAGGACAGGCTATAAAAACGTTTGTGACAGACTACTGCTCATAACAACTAAGAACAGGCTACAAAAACGACTGTAACAAACTGCTGCTCATAACAACCAAGGACAGGCTATGAAAACGACCCTGACGGACTACTCCTCATAACAATTAAGGGCAATCTATATACACGATTGTGACTGCTGCTCAGTACGATTAAGGACAGATTATAAAAACGACTGTGACAGACTACTGCTGATAACAACTAAGGGCAGGCTATAAAAACGACGGTGACAGACAAATGCTCAAAGCAGCTAAGGACAGCCTATAAAAACGACTGTGACACACTGTTGCTCATAGCAACTAATGGCAGGCTATAAAAACGACTGCGACATACTACTGCTCTTAGCAACTAAGGACGGAAATAAGAACGACTGTGACAAACTGCTGTTCATAGCGACTAAGAGCAGGGTACAAAAATTAACTATGACAGACTACTGCTCATAACAACTCTAGACAGGCTATAAAATCGACCGTGACAGACTACTGCTCATAGCAACTAAGAGCAATCTATATAAACGATTGTGATAAACTGCTGCTCTTACCAACTAAGGACAGACTATGAAAACGATTGTGACAGACAAATGCTCAAAGCAGCGAAGGACAGGTTACAAAAACGACTGTGACACACTGCTGCTCATAGAAATTAAGGGCAGGCTATAAAAACGGCTGTGACAGACTACTGGTCATAACGACTAATAATAGGCTATAAAAACGACTGTGACAGGTTATAAAAACGTTTGTGACAGATTACTGCTCATAATAACTAAGGGGAGGCCATGCAAACGACTGTGATAAACTACTGTTCATAACAACTAAGGGCAGGCTACAAAACGACCGTGAAAAACTAATGCTCATAACAACTAAGCACAGGCTATAAAAACGACCGTGACAAACTGCTGCACATGAAAGCTGAGGACAGGCTATTAAAACGACCGTGACAGACTACTGCTTATAACGACTAAGGACAGGGTTTTAAAACCAACTGCGAGAAAATACAGCTCATTGGGACTAAGGACAGGTTATAAAACGACTGTGACAGTCCACTGTTCAAAATGACGAAGGACAGGCTACTAAAACAACTGTGACAGACTACTGCTCAAAGCAACTAAGGAAAGGCCATCAAACGACTGTGGCGGACAAATGATCAAAGCAACTAAGGACAGGCTATATAAATATTTGTGATAGACTACTGCTCACAACAACAAAGGTCAGCCTACAAAAACGACTGTGATAAACTTCTACTCATGACAACTGAAGACAGGCTATAAAACGACCGTGACAAACAACTGCTCATAACAACTAAGAACAGGCCATAAAAACGACTATGACAGACTACTGCTCATAACAACTAAGGACAGGCTACAAAAACGACTGTGATAAACTTCTACTCATGACAACTGAAGACAGGCTATAAAACGACCGTGACAAACTGCTGCTTATAACAACGAAGGACAGGCTACGAAAACGACCGTGACAAACTGCTGCTGATAACTACTAAGGACAGGCTATAAAAACGACTGTGACAAACCACTATAAACTACTGCTCATGACAACTAAGAACAGGCTATGGACACGACTGTGACAAACTGCTGCTCATAGCAACTAAGGACAGGCTGTAAGAACGACTGTGATAGGTTATGAAAACGATTGTGACAAACTACTGCTCATAACAACTAAGGACAAGCTACAAAAATGACCGTTACAAACTAACACTCATAACAACTAAGCACAGGCTACAAAAACGACCGTGACAAACTGCTGCTCATGAAAGCTGAGCAAAGGCTATTTAAACGACGGTGACAAACTACTGCTTATAACGGCTAATGACAGGGTTTTAAACCAACTGCGAAAAAGTACAGATGATTATGGCTACGAACAGGTTATAAAACGACTGTGACAGTCCACTGTTCGAAATGACGAAGGACAGGCTACAAAAACGACTGTGACAAACTGCCGCTCATAACAACTAAGGACAGATTATAAAAACGACTAGGACAGACTACTGCTCATAACAACTAAGGACAGGCTATAAAAACGACTGTGACAGACAAATGCTCAAAGCAGCTAAGGACAGGCTACACAAACGACTGTGACACACTGCTGCTCATAGAAACTAAGGACAGGCTACAAAAACGACTGTGGCAGACTACTGCTCATAACAACTACGGAGAGGCTATAAAAAACGACTGTGACAGGTTATAAAAACGTTTGTGACAGATTACTGCTCATAATAACTAAGGGGAGGCTATGCAAACGACTGTGATAAACTACTGCTCATAACAACTAAGGGCAAGCTACAAAACGACCCTGACAAACTAATGCTCATAACAAATAAGCAAAGGTCGTTTTTATAGGCTACAAAAACGACCGTGACAAACTGCTGCTCATGAAAGCTGAGCAAAGGCTATTTAAACGACCGTGACAGACTACCGCTTATAACGACTAAGGACAGGTTTTAAAACCAACTGCGAGAAAATACAGCTCATTGGGACTAAGGACAGGTTATAAAACGACCGTGACAGTCTACTGTTCAAAATGACGAAGGACAGGCTACAAAAACAACTGTGACACACTGTTGCTCATAACAACTAAGGAAAGGCTATAAAACGACTGTGGCAGACAAATGCTCATGGCAACTAAGGACAGGCTATACAAACGACTGTGACACACTGCTGCTCATAGCAACTAAGGGTAGGCTATTAAAACGACTGTCACAGACTACTGCTCATAGCGACTAAGGAAAGGCTATGAAAGCGACTGTGACAGACTACTACTCATAACAACATAGGGCAGGCTATAAAAACAACTGTGACAGACTACTACTCATAACAACTAAAGACAAGCTATAGAAACGACCGTGACAAACTACTGCTCATAGCAACTAAGGACATGCTTTTAAAACGACTGTGACAAACTACTGTTCATGACAACTAAGGGCAGTCTGTATAAACGATTGTGACAGACTACTACTCATAACAACGAAGGACAGGCTACGAAAACGACTGTGACAAACTGCTGATGATAACAACTAAGGACAGGCTATAAAAACGACTCTGACAAACCACTATAAACTACTGCTCATGACAACTAAGAACAGACTATGGACACGACTGTGACAAACTACTGCTCATAACAACAAAGGACAGGCTGTAAGAACGACAGTGACAGGTTATAAAAACGTTTGTGACAGATTACTGCTCATAACAACTAAGGGGAAGCTATAAAAACGACTGTGACAAACTACTGCTCATAACAACTAAAGACAAGCTATATAAACGATTGTGACAGAGTGCTGCTCATGAAAGCTGAGCAAAGGCTATTAAAACGACCGTGACGGACTACTGCTTATAACGACTAAGGACAGGGTTTTAAAACCAACTGCGAGAAAATACACCTCATTGGGACTAAGGACAGGTTATAAAACGACTGTGACAGTCCACTGTTCAAAACGTCGAAGGACAGGCTACTAAAACAACTGTGACAGACTGCTGTTCATAACAACTAAGGAAAGGCTATAAAACGACTGTGGCAGACAAATGCTCAAAGCAAATAAGGACAGGCTATTAAAATGAATGTGACACACTGCTGCTCACAGCAACTAAGGGTAGGCTATTGAAACGACTGTCACAGACTACTGCTTATAGCGACGAAGGACAGGCTATAAAAGCGACTGTGACAGACTACTACTGATAACAGCTAAGCACAGGCTACAAAAGCGACTGTGACAAATAACTGCTCAGAACAACTAAGGACAGGCTGAAAAATCGACTATGACAAACTCCTGCTCATAAGAACTAAGGACAAGCTACAAAAATGACCGTTACAAACTAATACTAATAACAACTAAGCACAGGCTACAAAAATGACCGTGACAAACTGCTGCTCATGAAAGCTGAGCAAAGGCTATTAAAACGACCGTGACAGGCTACTGCTTATAACGACTAAGGACAGGGTTTTAAACCAACCGCAATAAACTACAGCTGATTATAGGTTATAACAGGTTATAAAACGACTGTGACAATCCACTGTTCAAAACGACGAAGGACAGGCTACAAAAACGACTGTGACAAACTGCTGCTCATAACAACTAAGGACAGATTATAAAAACGACTAGGACAGACTACTGCTCATAACAACTAAGGACAGGCTATAAAAACGACTGTGACAGACGAATGCTCAAAGCAACCAAGGGCAGGCTATATAAACGAATGTGACGGACTACTGCTCGTAGCGACCAAGGACAGGCTATAAAAACGACTGTGACAGACTGCTGCTCATAGCAACTAAAGACAGGCTATTAAACGACTGTGGCAGAGAAATGCTCAAAGCAACTAAGGACAGGTTAAAGAAACAACTTTGACAGAGTACTGCTCATAAAAGCTAAGGACAGGCTACAAAAAGGACCGTGACAAACTGCCGCGGATAACTGAGGACAGGCTATTAAAACGACTGCCACAGACTGCTGTTAATAGGAACTAAGGACAGGCTACTAAAACGACCGTGACGAACTGTTGCTTACAACAACTAGGGGCAATCCGTATAAACGACCATAACAAACTGCTGCTCATAACAACTCAGAACAAGCTATAAAAACGACCGTGAAAGACTAATGCTTATAACATAACTAAGGACAGGTTTTAAAAAGCAACTGCGACAGACTGCTGCCAATAACAAATAAGGGGAGGGGGGGGCTATAAAAACAACTGTGACAGACTACTGCTCATAACAACTAAGGGCAGGCTATTAAAACGACCGTGACAAACTGTTGCTCATAACAACGAAGGGCAGTCTATATAAACGACAGACATATATTGTGACAGACTGCGGCTCATAAGGACTAAGGACAGGCTATAAAAAACGTTTGTGACAGACTACTGCTCATAACAAATAAGGACAGGCTATAAAAACTTTTATGACAAACTACTGCTCATAAAAACTAAGGACAGGCTATAAAAACGTTTGTGAGAGACTACTGCTCATAACAACGAAGGACAGGCTACAAAAACGACCCTGACAAACTGCTGCCCTTAACAACTAAGGACAGGATATAAAAACGACCGTGATAAACTACTGCTCATAGCAACTAAGAGCAGGCTACAAAAACGACCGTGACAAACTAATGCTCGTAACAACTAAGCACAGGCTACAAAAACGAACGTGACAAACTGTTGCTTATGAAAGCTGAGGACAGGCTATCAAAACGACCGTGAAAGAATACCGCTTATAACAACTAAGGACAGGTTTAAAAACCAACTGCGAGAAACTACAGCTCATTAAGACTAAGGACAGGTTATAAAACGACTGTGACAGTCTACTGATCAAAACAACAAAGGACGGGCTACAAAAACAACTGTGACAGACTGTTGCTCATAGCAACTAGGGACAGGCTACAAATATGACTATGACAGACTACTACTTCTAACTGCCAAGGACAGGTTGTAAAACGACTGTGACAGTCCATTGTTCATAACAACGAAGGACAGAGTATATAAATGACTGTGACAGACTGCTGCTAATAGGAACTAAGGACAGGCTATTAAAACGACCGTGACGAACTGTTGCTCACAACAGCTAGGGGCAATCTGTATAAATGACCGTAACAAACTGCTGCTCATAACAACTCAGGACAAGCTATAAAAACGACCGTGACATACTAATGCTTATAACATAACTAAGGACAGGTTTTAAAAAGCAACTGCGACAGACTGCTGCCAATAACAAATAAGGGGAGGGGGGGCTATAAAAACAACTGTGACAAAGTACTGCTCATAACAACTAAGGACAGGCTATTAAAACGACCGTGACAAACCGTTGCTCATAACAACTAAGGGCAGTCTATATAAACGACAGACATATATTGTAACAGACTGCGGCTCATAAGGACTAAGGACAGGCTATAAAAACGTTTGTGACAGACTACTGCTCATAACAACGAAGGACAGGCTACAAAAACGACCCTGACAAACTGCTGCCCTTAACGACTAAGGACAGGATATAGAAACGACCGTGATAAACTACTGCTCATAGCAACTAAGGGCAGGCTACAAAAACGACCGTGACAAACTAATGCTCGTAACAACTAAGCACAGGCTACAAAAACGAACGTGTCAAACTGTTGCTTATGAAAGCTGAGGACAGGCTATCAAAACGACCGTGAAAGAATACCGCTTATAACGACTAAGGACAGGTTTAAAAACCAACTGCGAGAAACTACAGCTCATTAAGACTAAGGACAGGTTATAAAACGACTGTGACAGACTGTTGCTCATAGCAACTAGGGACAGGCTACAAATATGACTATGACAGACTACTACTTCTAACTGCTAAGGACAGGTTGTAAAACGACTGTGACAGTCCATTGTTCATAACAACGAAGGACAGGGTATATAAATGACTGTGACAGACTACTTCTCATAGCAACTGAGGACAGGCTATTAAAACGACTGTGACAGACTGCTGCTAATAGGAACTAAGGACAGGCTATTAAAACGACCGTGACGAACTGTTGCTCACAACAACTAGGGGCAATCTGTATAAATGGCCGTAACAAACTGCTGCTCATAACAACTCAGGACAAGCTATAAAAACGACCGTGACATACTAATGCTTATAACATAACTAAGGACAGGTTTTAAAAAGCAACTGCGACAGACTGCTGCCAATAACAAATAAGGGGAGGGGGGGGGGCTATAAAAACAACTGTGACAAAGTACTGCTCATAACA
Organism: Liolophura sinensis; assembly: GCF_032854445.1. Classification (NCBI taxonomy): domain Eukaryota; kingdom Metazoa; phylum Mollusca; class Polyplacophora; order Chitonida; family Chitonidae; genus Liolophura; species Liolophura sinensis. Next base: position 50,957,189 of record NC_088295.1, read on the forward strand.
ACTAAGGACAGGCTATTAAAACGGCCGTGACAAACTGTTGCTCATAACAACTAAGGGCAGTCTATATAAACGACAGACATATATTGTGACAGACTGCGGCTCATAAGGACTAAGGACAGGCTATAAAAAACGTTTGTGGCAGACTACTGCTCATAACAAATAAGGACAGGCTATAAAAACTTTTATGACAGACTACTGCTCATAAAAACTAAGGACAAGCTATAAAAACGTTTGTGACAGACTACTGCTCATAACAACGAAGGACAGGCTACAAAAACGACCCTGACAAACTGCTGCCTCTAACAACTAAGGACAGGATATAAAAACGACCGTGATAAACTACTGCTCATAGCAACTAAGAGCTGGCTACAAAAACGACCGTGACAAACTAATGCTCGTAACAACTAAGCACAGGCTACAAAAACGAACGTGACAAACTGTTGCTTATGAAAGCTGAGGACAGGCTATCAAAACGACCGTGAAAGAATACCGCTTATAACGACTAAGAACAGGTCTAAGAACCAACTGCGAGAAACTACAGCTCATTAAGACTAAGGACAGGTTATAAAACGACTGTGACAGTCTACTGATCAAAACAACAAAGGACGGGCTACAAAAACAACTGTGACAGACTGTTGCTCATAGCAACTAGGGACAGGCTACAAATATGACTATGACAGACTACTACTTCTAACTGCCAAGGACAGGTTGTAAAACGACTGTGACAGTCCATTGTTCATAACAACGAAGGACAGGGTATATAAATGACTGTGACAGACTACTTCTCATAGCAACTGAGGACAGGCTATTAAAACGACTGTGACAGACTGCTGCTAATAGGAACTAAGGACAGGCTATTAAAACGACCGTGACGAACTGTTGCTCACAACAACTAGGGGCAATCTGTATAAATGGCCGTAACAAACTGCTGCTCATAACAACTCAGGACAAGCTATAAAAACGACCGTGACATACTAATGCTTATAACATAACTAAGGACAGGTTTTAAAAAGCAACTGCGACAGACTGCTGCCAATAACAAATAAGGGGAGGGGGGGGGGGCTATAAAAACAACTGTGACGAAGTACTGCTCATAACAACTAAGGACAGGCTATTAAAACGACCGTGACAAACTGTTGCTCATAACAACTAAGGGCAGTCTATATAAACGACAGACATATATTGTGACAGACTGCGGCTCATAAGGACTAAGGACAGGCTATAAAAAACGTTTGTGACAGACTACTGCTCATAACAAATAAGGACAGGCTATAAAAACTTTTATGACAGACTACTGCTCATAAAAACTAAGGACAGGCTATAAAAACGTTTGTGAGAGACTACTGCTCATAACAACGAAGGACAGGCTACAAAAACGACCCTGACAAACTGCTGCCTCTAACAACTAAGGACAGGATATAAAAACGACCGTGATAAACTACTGCTCATAGCAACTAAGGGCAGGCTACAAAAACGACCGTGACAAACTAATGCTCGTAACAACTAAGCACAGGCTACAAAAACGAACGTGACAAACTGTTGCTTATGAAAGCTGAGGACAGGCTATCAAAACGACCGTGAAAGAATACCGCTTATAACGACTAAGGACAGGTCTAAAAACCAACTGCGAGAAACTACAGCTCATTAAGGCTAAGGACAGGTTATAAAACGACTGTGACAGTCTACTGATCAAAACAACAAAGGACGGGCTACAAAAACAACTGTGACAGACTGTTGCTCATAGCAACTAGGGACAGGCTACAAATATGACTATGACAGACTACTACTTCTAACTGCCAAGGACAGGTTGTAAAACGACTGTGACAGTCCATTGTTCATAACAACGAAGGACAGGGTATATAAATGACTGTGACAGACTACTTCTCATAGCAACTGAGGACAGGCTATTAAAACGACTGTGACAGACTGCTGCTAATAGGAACTAAGGACAGGCTATTAAAACGACCATGACGAACTGTTGCTCACAACAACTAGGGGCAATCTGTATAAACGGCCGTAACAAACTGCTGCTCATAACAACTCAGGACAAGCTATAAAAACGACCGTGACATACTAATGCTTATAACATAACTAAGGACAGGTTTTAAAAAGCAACTGCGACAGACTGCTGCCAATAACAAATAAGGGGAGGGGGGGGGCTATAAAAACAACTGTGACAAAGTACTGCTCATAACAACTAAGGACAGGCTATTAAAACGACCGTGACAAACTGTTGCTCATAACAACTAAGGGCAGTCTATATAAACGACAGACATATATTGTAACAGACTGCGGCTCATAAGGACTAAGGACAGGCTATAAAAATCGTTTGTGACAGACTACTGCCCTTAACAACGAAGGACAGACTACAAAAACGACCCTGACAAACTGCTGCTCATAACAACTAAGGACAGGATATAAAAACGACCGTGACAAACTACTGCTCACAGCAACTAAGGGCAGGCTATAAACACGACTGTGACAGACTACTGCTCATAAGAACTAAGGACAGGATATAAACATGACTGTGACAAACCACTTTAAGCTACTCTTCGTAAGGACTAAGAACTGGGTGTAAAAACGACAGTGAGAGAGGGAAACCTATAAAAATGACTGTGACAGACTACTGCTCATAACAACTAAGGACAGGCTATGGACACGACTGTGACAAACTACTGCTCATAATAACTAAGGACAGGCTATAAAAACGACTGTGACAGACTGCTACTCATAGCAACTTAGGACAGGCTATAAAAACGTTTGTGAACGACTAGTGCTCATAGCAACTAAGGACAGGGTATAAAAACGACTCTTACAGATTACTGCTTATAACAACTACGCACAGGCTACGAAAACGACCGTGACAAACTGCTGCTGATAAAAGCTGAGGACAGGCTATAAAAACAACCTTGACAGACTAATGATTATAACAACTAAGGACAGGTTTTAAAAATCAACCGCGACAGACTGCTGCTCATTAGGACAGGCTATAAAACGACTGTGACAGTTCACTGTTTATAACAACGAAGGACAGGCTGTGAAAACGACTGTGACAGACTACTGCTCATAACAAGTGAGGATATTTCACCCTAAAAGAGCTATGCCACTGAAGTGTTCAGCATTGTCTTATATTTTAAAACTCAGATAAAGCGAGATAAAGCGCCAAATTTGCTAAATCTTAAGCTGAACAACACGGACGCATCTGAAAAGTCTTATTACACATGACGTATCGGATGTGTGCCTAATGACAGGACATATATGACGAGTGTTTAATGACAGAAAATATCTGACGAGTGATTAAATACAGAACATGTCTGACGAGTGATTAATGAAAGAACATGTCTGACGAGTGATTAATGAAAGAACATGTCTGACGAGTGCTTAATGACAGAACATATATGACGAGTGCTTAATGACAGAAAATATCTGACGAGTGTTTAATGACAGGACATATCTGACCAGTGATAAATGACAGAACATGTCTGACGAGTGATTAATGGCAGAACATGTCTGACGAGTGATTAATGACAGGACATATATGACGAGTGCTTAATGGCAGCACGTCTGACGAGTGCTTAATGACAGAACTTGTCTGACGAGTGCTTAATGACAGAACTTGTCTGACGAGTGATTAATGGCAGAACATGTCTGACGAGTGATTAATGACAGGACATATCTGATGAGTGCTTAATGACAGCACGTCTGACGAGTGCTTAATGACAGAACTTGTCTGACGAGTGCTTATTGACAGAACATGTCTGACAGAACATGTCTGACGAGTGCTTAATGGCAGAACATGTGTGACGAGCGCTTAATGACAGAACATGTGTGACGAGTCATTAATGACGAACATGTCTGACGAGTTGTTAATGACAGGACACATATGACGAATGTTTAATGACAGGACATATCTAACAAGTGCTTAATGACGGACATATCTGACGAGTGATTAATGACACAACGTGTCTGACAAATGATTAATGACGCAGCATGTCTGACGAGTGCTGAATGACAGAACATGTCTTACGAGTGCTTAATGACAAGACATATATGACGAGTGCTTAATGATAGGACATATCTGACGAGTGATTAATGACAGAATTTGTCTGACGAGTGGTTAATGGCAGAACATGTCTGACAAGTGCTTAATGATAGGACATATATGACGAGTGCTTAATGGCAGGGTATATCTGACGAGTGCTTAATGACAGCACATGTCTGACGAGTGATTAATGAGAGAATTTGTCTGACGAGTGGTTTAGGGCAGAACATGTCTGACGAGTGATTAATGACTGGACATATATGACGAGCGCTTAATGGCAGGACATATATGACGAGTGCTTAATGACATTACATGTCTGACGAGTGGTTAATGGCAGGACGTTTCCGACGGTGATTAATGGCAGAACCTGTCTGACGAGTGCTTAATGACAGGACATATATGACGAGTGTTGAATGACAGAACATGGCTGGCGGGTGGTTAATGGCAGAACATGTCTGACGGATGGTTAATGGCAGAACATGTCTGGCACAGTCGGTAGAGCGCCCGCTTCGGGAGCGGTAAATCCAGGTTCAATCCTGGGTCGAGTCACTCCTAAGACCTTAAAAGGGGAAGTTGTAACTTCCTCGCTTGGCGTTCAGCATGTAGGGGATAGTGCAACAACTGGTTGACCCGTATCAGTATAATGGCTCGGGTGGATCTTACTTCCATTCGGTAAGGCGTCTCAGTGAAGCAGCACTAGATAAAGAGCGGTGGAAATCCGTCCTGCATCCTCCTTACATACACTCTAAGGGTTCCTTCGTCATCATATGACTGAAAAATTGTTAAGTACGACGTAATACCCCAAGCACTCACTCACTCACTGTTTTATGCAAAAATACAATATCAAAGACTACAAGACAGAGTGTAACATCAGTGCAGTGACGACAGTGCGATAGTTGACATGGTCGCACATATTACCTGTGAAATCCGGTCTGCTTTCAATTTAGCTCAGTTGGTTTTCTTCTAACCGTTCATACATGTGTATCAGAAGTAACATATCAGATGACTGACAATTCCATTTTAACTGACCGAAAATTAGCCTCATTTGTTCAGTCGTGGAGAAATACATTGCTTTGGATGCATTACCTCAATGTAGTCACTTGATGCATGACATTTCAAAGTACAGCTTTGATCCCACATATTTCATACCGGTGAAATAACTTGATGGCAGATTTTTTCACCGAAGATTTGGAAATAGATTTTTCACGGAAATATAATATATCACAAATATTGCTTTATAAAATAGTGCTTTGATAATAGACTTTTCACAGCGATTATATGATCCAAGACTTGTCCCAACGCTGCTTTGATGATAGGCTTGTCACAGCGCTGCTTTGATAATAGACTTGTCACAGCGCTGCTGTCATAATAGACTTGTCACAGCGCTGCTTTGATAATAGACTTGTCACAGTGCACCTTTGAGAATAGACATGTCACACCTCTTCTTTGATAATAGGCTTTTCACAGCGATGCCTTGATAGTAGACTTGTAATAGCGCTGCTTTGATGATGGATTTGCCACAGCGCTGCTTTTTTAATAGACCTTTTATAGCGCTGTTTTGGTAATAGAATTTTCACAGCAGTGTTTTTTCATAACAAACTTTTCACATCGCTGCTTTGATATTAGACTCGTCACAGCGCTGCTTTGATGATAGGCTTGTAACACCGCTTCTTTGATAGTAGACTTGTCATAGCGCTGCTTTGGTTATAGACTTTCCTCAGCGCTGCTTTGATAATAGACTTGTCACTGTGTTTCCATGACAAAATTTCAAACTGGTGATGGTGGGTGGCCTTTGATGAAATTCCTCACAAATAGATGTGCTGTATGACTTAACTGACAAACATTGGGTAACATTTCTCACTTGACTGGATAACTTGACCTTGATGAACTTCATGACATCACTCACTTGACAGAATGACAGTGACAATGGCATTACTCAGTTGACAGAGATTGGATGGCTTGACACTGACAATGGCATTACTCTCTTGACAGACATTGGATGACTTTACACTGACAATATCATTACTCACTTGACCGACATTGGATAACTTGACACTGACAATGGCATTACTCACTTGACAGACATTGGATAACTTGACACTTACAATGACATTTCTCACTTGACAGACATTGGAGAACTTGACACTTACACCCACCATAATGCTGGCCGTCGTCGTATAAGTGAAATATTCTTGAGTACGGCGTAAAACACCAATCAAAAAAATAAATAAATACAATGACATTACTCACTGGACAAACACTGGATGACTTGACACTGGCAACGACATTACTCACTTGACAGGCATTGGATGACTTTACACTGACAATTACATTGTTCACTGGACGAATATTGGATGACTTGACACTGGCAATGACATTACTCACTTGACAGACACTGGATGACGTTACACTGACAATGACATTAGTCACTGGAGAGGCATTGGATGACACTGATAATCACATTACTCTCCTGGCAGAGATTGGATGACTTGACACTGACAGTTGCATTACTCAGCTGACAGAGATTGGATGACCTGACAATGACATTACTCACTGGATAGACCTTGGATGTCTTGACACTGACAGTGACATTACTCACTTGACAGGCATTGGATGACTTGACACTTACAATGACATTAGTCACTTGACAGAAATTGGATGACTTGACACTGACAATGACATTACTCACTTGACAGACATTGGATGACTTGACACTGACAATGACATTAGTCACTTGACAGAAATTGGATAACTTGACACTGACAATGACATTACTCACTTGACAGACATTGGATGACTTGACACTGACAGTGACATTACTCACTGGACAGACATTGGATGACTTGGCACTGACAGTGACATTACTCACTTGACAGACATTGGATGACTGGGCACTGACAATGACATTACTCCCTTGACAGACATTGGATGACTTGACACTGACAATGACATTACTCACTTGACAGACATTGGATGACTTGGCACTGACAATATCATTACTCACTTGACCGACATTGGATAACTTGACACTGACAATGACATTACTCACTTGACAGACATTGGATGACTTGACACTGACAATGGCATTACTCACTTGACAGACATTGGATGGCTTTACACTGACAATGGCATTACTCACTTGACCGACATTGGATGACTTTACACTGACAATGGCATTACTCACTTGAAAGAGATTGGATCACTTGACATTGACAAGTCATCCAGTGTTTGTCAAATGAGTGTCATCAAATTGTCAACAATGACATTACTCACGCCCAGATACTGTGGATTGTTACAAACTGCTATACTCACTTGACAGACATTGGATGACTTGACACTGACAGTGACATTGTCCACTGGACAGACATTGGATGACTTGACACTGACAGTGACATTAGTCACTGGACAGACATTGGATGGCTTGACACTGACAATGACATTGTTCACTGGGCAGACATTGGATGGCTTGATCTTGGCTGGCAGACGTCTGACATTACTCACATCACAGACATTGGAGTGAGTGAGTGAGTGCTTGGGGTCGTACTAAACAATTTTTCCGTCATATGACGACGAAGGAATTCTAGAGTGCATGTGATGCGCCTCATTGCTGCAGGACGGATTTCGACCGCTCTTTTTTGCAGGAAATTTGTGGTTTCGCATTGTCAGGTTGTAATTGTAGACCTGAACCATGAGCGCGGTGCAATCACCCAGGAGCCTCTCATCAGTGCGATCTCTATTCATCCATCTCATGCTGGCTTCCTCTCCGGTCGTACGTGCGTACGTGGGAAGGTCTGACAGCAGCCTGCGGATGGTCGTGGATTCCACGGGCTCTGTCCGATTTCTGTATGACCCTCGTCGTATAAGTGGGATATTCTAGAGTACGGCGTAAAACACCAATCAAGCATAATAAATAAAATAAATAAATAAATATTGTGCCTTACGTATTCTTTCGGAACTGTTTTAGTTTTGAAAATGGGTCTTGTGATTTTTGACCACGGACACGCCATTGTAATCTACGAGTTGTATAGGAACGTCAGACTCGCATTTCTTCAGCAGATGTTCTCGTAAGCCATGGTGCTAGGGCGTCTAAATTGCTAAGTTGCTGGAATTAAGCATTTACAAGAACAGCTAAAATAATACCTTAAATGTTGTAAATTATACTGGGCGGATTTATTGGTTACGTTACATTGGTGACCATGTGCTTTATCACACTGTCGTCGATGCTCTAGTGTAACTTTCCATGCTGTTGTTTGTGTTGTATGCCTGTTAGTGGAACCTCTGAGGCTTGGTTTCATGGCAATGTTTTTATGTACGTTTTTATTAAATGTAATGACTCTAGGCGTCAAGACTGACATTCATATACCAGCCGTGTACCAAAATTGATGTTTCCAGTCAATAATCGCAATGCCAATTCCCCAAACAACATTCAACACAAAAACTAAAGAAATAGTAAAGATACTGATACATTGTCAAAATTAAAACTGCCCCTTTTGTCAAGTCGGTGTGAAAGGAAGTCGTTTTGATCTTTGTACAAACACATATCCAGATACCATATACCCTGTGGGGAGTCCAGCAAAGTTCCTTAAAGTCCAGCAAAGGTGAATATATATATTTCACAGTCTTTGATATCTGTGTGGATTGTTTAATGCTAGCAGGTCATCAGTCTACCATTTAGGGAATGAGACCTGGTGAAGACTGCTCTATAATGCCATCTGCACACTGCTGTAAAACAAGTATAGACAAATGGTTGGGGGTACAGTTAGTACCCATCTGAAAACCTGTATATATACACTGTTTATATAAGGCTTCCCCAAATTTGACATAGATGTTATTATTGAGAATTTCAAGCAATCCGATAAACAATAAGGCATCCCATTTATGGTAACCCTTGTATGTAGTGGAAGTAAAAAAGGCTATGTTGTCTTTGACCGTAGCGGTGACCAGTTTTTTTAACCTTCGAAACAGCCAGTGGTGAAATTCAATTTAGTCTTTGTGAGGAATAGTGGTGTAGACAGTAGAGAAATTCCAAATGGACATTTCCAGCGTCTAATCCTTCAGTGAGATGTTTAGATTTCTCACGAATTCACATGCATTTGACGTCTGAATGTTTTGCACAACAGTACTTTTGCCTAAATGACTGTATAATTTGTAGTGTTTTCGTTAAAAGATGGTGCTACAGCTTCTTGATCCCACAATAAAGCGAACTTTGTATGGCGATTTATGCATTTTTAGAAACCAGTAGATTACATCACATCTCTTACAGAGATAAAAATACGTTAATTAACTAAAGGACATACGAACACATTACTTGGTTGAAGGACGTAAGATTACGTTGCTTGGATTTATTTGATTTATTTATTTGATTTGTATTTTACGCCGTACTCAAGAATATTTCACTTATACGACGGCGGCCCACATTATGGTGGGTGGAAACCGGGCAGAGCCCGGGGGAAACTTACGACCATCCGCAGGTTGCTGAAAGACCTTCCCACGTACAGCCGGAGAGGAAGCCAGCATGTGCTGGACTTGAACTCACAGCGACTCGGTGGCTTCTGGGTCATTACGTTGCGCTAGCGTACTAACCAACTGAGCCACGGAACCAACACTCTTTTTTTGCTATGGCTTAAGTGTACTTTCAATCGGGCCTTTGATGGCTCAATTTGGTGCAGCACAATGCGATAAAACATATTGACAAGAAACTATGTGATTTTACCAGTACCAAAGTAAGATTTAGTCACGCATGTCATTAAGTTCAAAAGGTGGTTCCAACATAATTCCTGTCAGTTGAAAGTCGACATCATTCTGTAACTAAATGGTTCTGAAATGGAGGCTCCTTCACCAGGTTTGCGTAAATATACCTACCGCGTTATCAAAAATTGGTCTCACAGTGATTTCGCTCGTGTGAACGTATGTATGCTTGGGGTTTTAGGCGTACTCGCTGATATGAGGAAGTGTGTCTAAAATTTTTGTAAGATCAGTAAGATATTAATGGTCAAAGTGAACACCGTATTAGAAATAAAAGACATTATATTTACCGGTGCTTGAAGGTTACATTATAATATAATTAAAGACGTACTGTATAGACAGTAAATCCAGAGCAGAAACGACAGTGTGACAGCTGACAAATGCTCACACGTTAACATATGGCTTCTTGCTAACTTACCTCAGTTAGTGTTTTATTCTAACTGTTCATGTTCACAAATGCTTACATAGTAACAAACTACACGCCCCCTAGTAATTTTTCTACAAACTATACGCTCCCCTATTTTTCAGAAGCGTTGGTTTATTGTTAAACGGGGAGGTACTATGGGTTGTACAAACTGCTATACTTTTCACGCCCAGATACTGTGGGTTGTACAAACTGCTATACTCTTCACGCCCAGATACTGTGGGTAGTACAACCCGCTAGACTTTTCACTCCTAAATACTGTGGGTTGTACAAACTGCTATACTTTTCATGCCCAGATAATGTGGGTTGTACAAACTGCTATACTTTTCACGCCCAAATACTGTGGGTTGTACAAACTGCTATACTTTTCACGCCCAGATACTGTGGGTTGTACAAACTGCTATACTTTTCACGCCCAGATACTGTGGGTTGTACAACCCGCTATACTTTTCACGCCCAGATACTGTGGGTTGTTCAAACTGCTATACTTTTCACACCCAGATACTGTGGGTTGTACAAACTGCTATAATTTTCACGCCCAGATACTGTGGGTTGTACAAACTGCTATACTTTTCACGCCCAGCTTCACGCAGATGGCATTGATGAGAGGTTTAGTAGTTGCATAAATTGTATCGTATTCCAAGAATTCTAACCTAAACAATATTTAATGCCAGAAATACGTGATTTATATTGTACGTCTTAGTTATATATGTTATCTCCCTTTACGTCACATTGATGACAAAAAAAGAGTGTACATTTTAACCTCGTATATCTTACCCGGTTGCTATCAGGGGTCCGTCACGTGACATATACAAAACACGAATTATTACCTTCGATAGTTTCATTAAATATGTTATCAGTACAATCTTTACCTCAAAAGTTAGGTCATTCTGTAACAGTTTTCAATATGTATGTAATCATATTCATTACAGAACCAGTATAGTTGAAACAGAAGTCTAAACCAACACAAGCTGCTCTAAGACGTTGACAAAGAAAGTCTAACCACTCAATAAAGAGTGAAACATTCTGAAATGATTCATGATTTAAAATCTTCATGTTTTGTTGAACTGAAGAAAGTGGTCTTAAAAACCGATTTGCACGGATTAGGAAATTGGATGAATTAAATCATGGTGACATATGGTTTTCTGGAGATAAAGGAAATTCCATGTGGATACGTCTGTTGGGTATATTTTCCTTTGTATCGAATTATGCTGAAAGGCACTTTACGTTGCTGGAATGGCCTAATGCAAGTAGCGTCTGAACATTTATTTGCGAAATTTGACTTCCGGAAGAGTTATTGTCACACTGAGTGATTCATGTATATATGTTTGTCTTTAAAACAACAGATCTGCGAAAATATGGCGTAATATATATTTATCAAATCTGTGTAGAAGGTGAACTTAAGTGGATGCAGGGTTTAAATCTAATGAACTTTAATACCGCTCATTAGCTCTGAAGGAGGCTGGGTTGTTGACTGTCCTCCATATTAAGTATATATCTAATTCAGCGTAATCCGGCATTTACCGTGATCTTTGGAAAAATTTCTTAAAATGAATGTGTACCTGAGATAATTGTTATAATGTTCAGTGATCTGATAGCTAGGGTTATGATCAGGTAAAGTGCATGGTCAGATCTTCTTCCCGCGTACAACATTATGCAACTGACTAGAATATGAATAACTACCATGTTGCTTTGATTTGTCCACAAAAATCATCTTATGGGCGCGAAGAAAAGAAAAATCCATAACAGGTATATACTGCAGAACAGTGAGCATTGATTTGCGATCAGGTACAGCCTTGTATTCAAATACCGTATCTCCAACCGCCAAACTACATCATCCGTTAGACTAAGTTTTACAAACGGCACAAAACCGAAAAGTCTGTTGGCCTTACGCCTTCTAACACCTATGCATTCTCAGGTCAACAATCCTTGACTTCAATAACACATGTCAAAGACTGCCTTTGACTGAAAATATCTTGAATGTTTATTAGATAAGGAAATCGGACTGCAGTCCTTGTATTTGATATTTAACTGTGCAGATTAACACTGTGCTAGGTGGTTTACTGGTGACTGTTAATCCCTCTCAAACCTACAGTTTATATTAGCACCCGCTAAGCTGTTGACGCAGCATGATGTATAAGGTATTCCTATTGTTTAAGGTTAAAGGTTAAGGCTGTCTTTGGGCCCAGAGGGTATGGCCGTAACAGTCTAGTGCCAATAAAGTCCTAACCTAATACACGACCAAGGTCTGTCAACTTCTTCTGACTTTCATAGCGATGCAGCAGTGTGGTATAAGCTCAGATTGCGACGCTCTAAGGAAGGAACTGCTGTTTTCACTATGAGATTGTACCGAAGGTAAGGTGAGTCTTATTTTTCAGTATTTCAAGACCAGTAATAAATTAAAATCACTGGATTTCTTTTACGTAAATCTGCTAAAGTCATGGCGTGTGTGTGTAATTTGCTACTATTTAAGCAGTTACACGTACAGTTAGAATAAAAGTATAACATAGGTAAATTGCCAGTTGGCATTATTGCCTCAGTTATGTGCGACCATTTGCCAGATAGCACACTGTCGTCGATGCTCTGGTTTTACTGTCTGTGCTGTGCGTCTTTAATCATATACTATGCTATACTTCAGCCGACAGTGTCGTACAAAGTGGCCTGACCCATCCTTGATGAATGGTTTTAGTATCTGTAGTGATTTGTGTCTAATGAGGGGAAACTTAAAAACTTGGCTCTTTGGACAGAATACTTGGGGATTAAATGAAAAGATATGTTAGATGGTATTTAGCAATATTGTCTTCCCATAGTATAACTAAACACTTTATGGTGACAGTTTCAATGTTTTAACGTGTTAGAAGCGAGGCGTCTTTTTTTTTAAATACCACATTTCAAATATTTTACTTACTCTTTGAATCGATGGTTCTGACTAAACCCCTGCGAAGTTAGAGCTAATATTAGCTGATACCACGAACATTCAAATGTTGTAATTCACAGGAAAATATTAATATAAAATAGTAAAAGCTTTGTTCTGGAGTTTAAGCGTAAATTAAATGAAGTATCAAATGTGTACTCTGTTAAACAAAAATAACTATTCTCTATCAGGATGTGGGTTGTTTAAAATTCAAGAGTGGATCTTATCCCTTTGAACCGAAAGCCTAGGCATGACAATGATGTGAACAGTCAAAATTAAAGGCCTTGATACTGTCCGGTGTAAGATTTAGTTATCTTCACAGATGAAGCCAGTATAACATCTTTCCACAAGAATGCGTTTGTAACACACCTCAAGCATGTGTATAAAGGGTTCTAACACCCCTGCTAGACCCATTCATGTCTGTGAAGGGTTTTAACAGACCTGCTAGCCTCAGTCATGTCTGTGGAAGGTTCTAACACACCTGCTAGCCTCAGTGATGTCTGTGACGGGGTCTAACACACCTGCTAGCCTCAGTCATGTCTGTGAAGGGTTCTAAAACACCTGCTAGCCTCAGTCATGTCTGTGAAGGGTTCTAAAACACCTGCTAGCCTCAATCATGTGTGCGACGGCCTCAATCATGTGTATAAGGGGCTCGAACTTACCCGTTGGCCCCAATCATGTGTATGAAGGGCCCTACACACCTTAAGCATCTGTATGAAGGGCTCAAAAAAAACATGCTGACTTCAATCATGTCTGAGAAGGGCTCTAACACCTATGATGGCCTCAAACGTGTGTATGTGGGGCTCTAACACACCTGATGGCCCTGATGGCGTATAGATTGCTCTAACACACATCTTAGTCACAGTCATGTGTGAAAGGGTCGCAATACACCTAGTGGTCTCAATCATGTGTATGAAGAGCTCTAAAAGACCTGGTGTTGAAAATGTAGCGTCAGTTACAACAGCCTATTTATACAGGCTGAGATAAAAACACTTAAGAATGCAGTACGACGGAAATACTTGATATTGACCTGGATTCTGTAATTGTCAGTTTACTAGTTGGGGGTTGAATATACATAGATGAATTCCGTCTATTATTATTATGGCTTTTCTACACTGTCACGCATGTTTGTCGAGTTTTGCGATTTGGTCTTTGCGATTTGCAATCTGTCAAGAATTTTTCTAGCGATTACTCACCTGTATAGTGCTGGTTTAAATCTAAGAAATATCTGGAATAAAACATTCTGTCTTGACTTGAGAGATGTAGGGATGATACAGTGTGCCGCACGAGAAATAGATAGCAGCATATTTATACTTGCTTAATCCTGTGTGTTAAAAAGTGTTGGTAAAACACCCTAAATTAACATAGGAAACGTGGGGATAACAACTCTTGCTGTGTCACAACGTGAAATGCGCTGATCTGAATGCCTTTATTTGTTTTATTAGTCTCATGCTAACGACTATCATTTTCTACCCGGCCAGCTACGTAAAAACTTTAAAACTGAAGATGATTCAACCTGATTTAGATTTGAAAGCGCCACCTCATTGTTCGAGAGTATTAAATGTCCGAAATGTTAAGTGCTTATTTTAATATGAAAGTATAATGATGTAAATGTGAAGTGACGTGTAGGGACGTCTGTGTAGGACTGCTCTTAAACGAACGTGTACAAGCATCTCTTAACCCTGATAATGAGTTAAACGTTCGATCGCTGGTCGCCTTGAGCTCATTTTGGGCCATTTTCATGGCAAACTTTTATATATTCATGCAATTAAAACAGTATTTTGTGTTTTCGCTGTGAGTTCAAGTCCAGCACATGCTGGCTTCCTCTCCGGCCGTAAGTGGGAAGGTTTGCCAGCAACCTGCGGGTGGTCGTGGGTTTTCCCCGGGTTCTGCCCGGTTTCCTTCACCATAATGCTGGCCGCCGTCGTATAAGTGAAATATTCTTGAGTTTGGCGTAAAACACCAATCAAATAAATAAATAAATCACCGGTTTTGTTGAATCGTGTTGTTTGGTGTACTTTTACATGAAGTAGATGATATATAGAATTTGTGCCTTTGCAGATAAAAATCGTGCATGCTGCACAATTCTTAGGATAAGTGACAAGAACAGCTATATCCATTATGGATGAAAACATCAGCTTTTTGGGAAAAAAATGGCATTCATATAGCATGTGTTAACCAAAATGTCACAAAAATAACTCTTGTCTTCGTCGCTCATGATGCGCGACATTTGATTGTTTTGAAGCTCTGCTTTAACACTTTGTGGTGTGGCAAGATCGTCCATATTAAGTTATGTGAGAATTACACCAGCCAGTATTTACACGGAAAAAGAGAATTTTCTTCCAATCTACCTATGTTTTAATGGAAAAACTAATTGTAATATGCCAAAACAGCATTTTTCTACAATCGACCACACATTTGTCCATCCCTCAGCACCATGGCGGAGATATAACCCCTTTTTTTAATCTCGCCACGATATGGCTGATATATTACCAATGTGGCGCTTAGTCATAATCTTTCATTCATTCTTTCTTTAATATGCATGTGTGTATGCTTTTGTCGCCGTATGTAGCCACTTTTCAACCATATGACAACCAGAAATCATTAGGTGTGTGTACATATTTTGTATCCTCTCATGATCGGGCGAGTTCATACCGCCGAAGTGTCTTGCCGAAAACACCTGACATGACATCCCAACCATACAGTCACATTATACTGATACTGAGCCAACCAGCGCCGTTGCCTTGCTCTAACCTCTAAGCACCAGACGAGGCTGCAACGTGTACCATTTTTAGTCTTTGGTATGTATCGACCCGGTTCGATCCTTGGTCTCCCGACTTCGAGGCGGACGCTCTAACCATTAGGCCACCGAAGCAGCTCTGTTTGTTTATTTATGACTTACCACGAAAGTGTGTAACTATAACAACTCCTACATAACACGTGGCTATGCTTGTTTGATAACAGCAGTTGATTACAAATAGTTTAAAGTTCTTGATTCTTCCACCAGGTGGCGCATGGCGTGAGAACTTGAAGCAGGTGTCCTTTTCGATGTAGAACCTCAGCGACTTTCCGATCTAACCCCACATCCTACAGAACGTGTTATCTTACACAGTAAAGTAACGATTCTGAACAGAGTTGTCAGGTAAGATGAAATGTTTTTAGTGCTAGAACTAGCTTCATGGTGAGAGTCTTAGAGAAGTGGCACCATTTATATCTACAACTATGTCCAATGAGTGCAGAATGGTCGGGGAGGTGGGGTGGGCTCTACTTTTACGAAAAATTCGTCTGTCACATTAACAGCTAAAAGCTACGTTTGAGTCTGAATTTTATTTAAAATTCATCAATGTACGTTTTGAATTTTAAAATCTTTATCTCGATTAACAGTTTGCTGGTTTAAAGTAACCTGGTTTTTAGCCTGAGCATACATGAACTTGCTTGGCCCAAGAAATTGCGAACTTGACACGTGTATGTAAATTCACACAAAAACTTTTATGTATATACAATTAAGAACTGCATTGAACGTGCATGCACGTATTTTACGACGGCGCTAATTCCATAATTAAACAAAAAAGATTAAAATTCTGTCTTGTCACATTTTACGTCTAAGAAAGCCGTGTTATGGGAAGTTTACCGAGTAAACATACTTGTGAAGCCAAAACAATAAAAGTGCCTCGTTAGCCTTAATCTCTCTTAATTCCAGCAGATCGGCCTTCGTCGTGGCACGCGTCTAATGCCTATAATTGCACAGTGAACAAATATTCCCATGACATTGCAGAATGTATCCAAACTCCTGTGGAACTGGCAGTTGCAGTAGTTGCTATTTTGAGTCACTAAGCATATGGCAGTTAGCTATCTGCGATTGGCGCTTTATAAACATGTTTAATCCAGAGAAAACAAATCATTAATTTCAGATTCAATATATATTATTGGTAGATAATTGCTTGACGTTCACGATAATTGTATTTCGTTACTTGATATTGACTGACTGTGTGTGTAGTGTCTGCACTTACGTTGTCTTCTTGGACCTCCGGCAAGCCTTACCTTGGCATTCAGCAAGCAATGATTTACAATACATACATTCCCCGGCGGCTAAATTGGGCAAATGTGGAGGTATGAGCGTGACTTTTCTTGTACTTTATACATACGCTTGTTTTCTATTGACAAATTAAACACTACACAATAATTTTTTCCAGATGTAAAATTCTTCAACATTCGTGGAACAGCCATCAACCACCAAAGAAAACTCTACAACAACATTCCCATAAAGATAAACGATGTAAAGACAAAAATCATGGAAATGTATTAAAACAATATTATTTTATGCTTAGAAACAATGTGGACTGGAAATGTGCAATTTATAATAGTGTTGATAGCGAATGGTCACGAAAATTTTTACCCCAAATTTTGAGTAATGTAATGCGAGTCACAATTGTTTTTTGCAATAATTATCTTTCGACATCACATCTATTATCTCCTAATGATTTCTTCACATCATGATTTCTTTTTTATCCTAAGCAGTTTAAATGATATTTTACTTTGAAAATATAAGCAGATATTTTTTTTATTAAAAAGGTTGAGTCTCTATAGCCGTGGCATAATAAACGTGTTTAAAGAATCAGTTGTTTGTTGTATCCATGACACACATGATGACTTTTAGTCCACAAATCAAACTATTCCTTATTCGCCGTTTTTACAGGTTATTTCCCACTCAGTCTTGCCTTACATCATAGAAAATTGTTGACGTACTGCTTTTCTCTTACATGTTACCAGCTTTATTTACCATATATATAATATTTCTTATATGTTTCTTTCGGAACTGGTGTTTTGGGTTATTTTGGAATCGGGTCTAGCGATTATCGACTTGGAACGCCCCTTTATAAATTACACGTGGTACGAATGTTGGACTCGTGGCTTAGACTCCTCCATGATCTTCTTTACCTTTTTTTGTTGTTGTTCCAGGCAAAATCTTTGGTTTAGCCTTAGGAGACGCTGATAGGTCAGCAGTATGTATATCACCAGTGAATGCTACGGCATTTCCCGTATGCTGAACATCAAATGTCCTCTGTACACCTCCATCCTTATCCACGACGTCATCCTGGGAGTGAAGAAGGAGCCAGCTTGCCCCGCAAACACGGGTGGCGCGCCCACCCCTATCCTCAACCCTATGTGCTGTCGACCCTCTTGTAACGACTGTTTCCAGAGAGATGAGACCGCCTTCGCCGCTGTCGGGCAAGAGTGCAATGGCCTAAACTACTGTGATGTTCAGCCACACTTGGGTGTTCTGGCGGGGTGTGACCGGAACCAAACGGAGTACATGGCCGTGGCTTACAACTGCCAGATAGCGTCCAAAATACAAGGTGACGTATACACTGTATGTTCATTGCCACAAAGTAATAGTCACTGAGTAACACTTAATTTAAAACACAGGATGGGACACACCGTTATCCCACAAGATCAATCCCCACACTCTCCAGCAACCCTTCTTCATACAACCTTAGTCAGGCACACACTAACTCGTAGTTGTCCGTGAGAATGGAATAAACTCTCACCTTCGCTTAAATCCATTACTTCGCTTTAAAAACAAGATCTCCTTGTAGAAAAAAAAACTTAACCTTCGTGAGTTAAATAGTAATTTGCTTCCTGTACTCCTGTTTTGACCTGTTATTTATTTCATAACATAGACCAACATTGTTAAGTGTTCATATACGATATTGCAATTTTTGTCATCATGTTTTGGTCATTTGTAGACCACAGTTATTTGTAAAATAATTCCAAAAACAAACATGACTGGCAGCTTTAATAAATTATACAACAATAGATATGGGATTCTTATGGTACGCCCAAGGATATGAAGTGTGTGGATCGTCTATTTCTCTACAATACTCTATATAGTCAAGTGCAGGCCTACTATTGCGACCCAGTCTGTGGTAGCTTTCAGATTTCCGTTATGTTAGCACAATATTTTTCAACTGAAAACAATCAACAAAAAAAACAATATAGCATTGGTATCTTATTTCGTATATTTTACAAGCTTTTGCTCATTTAAGCAAGAAAAGTGGACAGATACCCTTGCCAGCAGCAGCATGGTTAAGTGCCAGCCCAGAATATGGTCTTAAATGGAACATTCAGTAGCAAAGAATATGTGAGAAAACAACTTTAAGTCCTTGATACCTTTGCAGTTTTGTTAATTACATTCTAGAAACCATTGTACAAATAATATATAGCATTTATTGTAATAAACATAAAGATGAATATCGAATCCGATGATTTAAAAGTAATATTAAATGTTTTCTCCTTCAGCCACGGTAAGTTTGGAATGACATAGAGGACTGTGAAATGTTCCCGAATAAAGCCCACAACGTTTGTATTTAATTATTTTTACAGGGACCAAATGTAAGCTGATTGCCCCCGGTTTACCTTGATCTGGGTCATATGATTTAGATTAAATATCTAAATCCAAGTCAATCGTCTCTATCTTCGCAAAGACAAAGCTTTCTTTGACAACTGGTCCAGCCTTTAGGCTCACATGTCGTCAGCGTGATGTGGTACATTGGAATATGGAATAACTTAGTTCTCAAGCCATTTAAATATCCAATAATATTGTTATAAAATACTGTCTGTCTCATGTTGAGAATCGAACACTCAGCTCTTGGGTATTGATGAGCTAACTGCGTACTTTTCGTTGCAGAACATGGGTTATTGTCACAGTACATGGCATGGCTATGAATGATGCAAGATGCTAAATTTTCTCTCTGTTTGCGTATTGCGCTTCTCGAGGAAAGTGGGTTAAGCTGTGATGATCGAAGCGTGTTGTCAAATAGATACATAGTGATTATAATCTTTCTGTCGCCATAATGGGATAAAACTTCCAAAGAGATCCTACTTCACCGATGGTGGAGTGAATACATTAGAATTAAATTCACTTTGTAAGCTTAACACAGTTATATACCATGTTTGTTTTCAGAATGCAGACGAAAAGTAGACATTAAAAGTAAAACGGATCTAAGACAAAGAACAAACAGAAAAGAGTTGTGAAATGTTCCGAACTTTCGTAACGATTTTTACAAGTGAGCGGTTAAAAACTGCTTTGCATCTGCAAGAATTTTTCGTTATTTTGATCGTTATTTGTATTCCACAACACTGCAAAGATTTCTGTGTTGAATAGCAGTGGAGATCCAGCTGGTTTTCTGGGTTGCTATCAAATCGAATAATCAGGGAATATTCAAAAGGTCCAATTTGGCCAATCTTTCGCACTATTTCTTAACTGAAAAAAGTGCTGACGTAAACATCCAGACAAATATTTCTACCTGTAACTAATGGTTGACTTAGTTGGATTTTTTAATCTAATTAATCGTATCAGTTGTAAAACGGTTTAATATCGAGAATTATATTCGGAATTTATACCGGACCGAATTGAAAATTAGTTTCGGAAATGCATTGAGAACACTCCAGAGAATGCGTTTGAACAGTTGCTCAAATGTAAATGTAATGTAAACATATTCATATTTCAGCTAAGCCTCGACCTCCCTATACAACGCAGAATTTCTATGCCTTTAAAATTCGCACCATTTTCGCTCTGCTATTAACCTGAATACGTTTTTTTGAACAACTCTTCCCCGAACGTTCAGTGTTCATGACAAAAACCTTTTTGTGGCATTGTCTCTCACAGGAAACAAGACGGCATTGTTCAGCATTGATCAGGACCTTTGTGGACGTTTACCCAGAGTATCCCAGATAAAGGGAGTTTCTGTCCCAAACTCCACCATCGACACAAATGTCCCACCCACCACCACGGCCATGGCCGTGGGTATTGGGACAGAAAATGGTACGAGCTTTACAACGACAACTCAGTCTCAGCCGAACAACTCGACGTCTACAATGTACCAGTCAACGTCACATCATCCTTCAGTATCCACAATGGCTCCTGTCGCTGCAGAAGTTTCCAGAAAGGCAGAAATTTCCAAAAAGGCAGAAGTTCCCAGAAAGGCAGAAGTTTCCAGAAAGAAAAGCCAGACATCCACTAATCCGGCTATCGACACACAGACAACCATCATCCACCGCACACCGACGAAACGGTTTGTGCCCACCGGCAGGATGAGAATCTCTTCCACTTCCACAGCTTCCACCCGCCTGATCATGTCCAATCTGCCCGAGTCTGACAACAACTTCGCTCTGGGGCCTGTGAACAAAGGTAATGCTGCGTGCTTCTGTCACCACGACTACTCAACAGCACCGACGGGATTGGAGATCATCAAAGCTTAACTTCTTTCTGAATATATATGACGTCAATGGAGACATTTGAGTCTTGGTGTAAAATAATCAGCCTAAAGAGTTCAACATTAATTTATATGACAAAAAAATGTATTTCAACTGCTATTCTTGGCAATGATATGGACGTCCGAAATTTAGACGCGCAGACCTTGATTTTACAGATAATTGGATATAGGCGACAAGGTAAAGGAAGCAGAGTGTAGGTCTTGATTTCAGAGAAACATTCAGGATATAATAAAACAGACGCTTGTAATCTTAAACTGGGGTAAAAGCATGACGACGGGTACATCACTTCCTGTTCTGCAATGAATCTTCTTGACAGGATAATATTTAGAGACCCACCCATCATGTCGTTCACAATGCTTAGCATACGCTTATAGTGTTCTGTGATCATGACAGTCCAGGATAGCCAGAAAATTTCGTGGTCACAATGGTGTACGCTATATTTATTATTTACTGTCCCTTTAAAATTTGGGAAAATTCCGCAGCTTTGTCAACATTTTTGGAAGAAGAGTGCATCCCCCAATCATTAATATTTGCCATCTCCATTAGGGATAGTATTTATTCATTCTTCGCGTTAATAGTTAATAGAGTCAACGGCGATCCTGATTATTATGAGGTAGAGAGCATGGGCTGTGTGTGTAGATGAGATTATTATATGA
This sequence comes from Liolophura sinensis, assembly GCF_032854445.1. Taxonomy (NCBI): domain Eukaryota; kingdom Metazoa; phylum Mollusca; class Polyplacophora; order Chitonida; family Chitonidae; genus Liolophura; species Liolophura sinensis. Next base: position 50,979,247 of record NC_088295.1, read on the forward strand.
GTGTGCAAGATTACACACTAGCCCAGACGTATATTACCTATTTTAATTGTTATCCTGGATGTCTAACAACCCTCATCTTGTATTGTAAGAGATATTGAATCTCAACATAGCTGGCGATTCCTGAGCTGAAATCTGAAAAATCACCTATATTAACACTTGATAACTTATTATTTATTGAAGAAAGGATTACTTATATGATATACTGACGAACTGACAGAACATACATCAGAACTTAATGTAATCATAATTTTTAGTCATTGCTCTTCTTATCTTTCCTGTTGGTGATTGTTAGTTATTTTTAACAGGTGAACAGGTAAGAAAGATACTGAGTTTCTTACCAGAGTTCAAGGGTTCTGTTCGATTTCTGTTCTTCCTGTATAACCATGACTGTTTTCTGGACAATTTAAAAGTATAGCGGTCAAAATGTGCCAAAGAAAGGAAATTACAACAAACATTTACAACATTGAAGAGGATACTTCTTGAACTCATACCTCAAGGAAAGGAAAGCTATAACATTTGTCTAGTATATTCACAGTTTTTTTCCATTTCAAAGTCACTGAAGACGTGTGACATATGTGCAGACATTATGTCCACAAATCACCCAAGGAAATTCTGACCTCAGGTAGGTTTGGTTCTCTTGGGCGGACCGGAAATGCTGAAAATAGCCATACCAATACGTTTAATTGACGATTACTGTTCTCAAGTAGAAGCTGTGACCAAGAAAGACCCTCTGACAGGACATAGGAAAGAATAAAAGAAAGTACTGTAAGTCACCTAAAGTTTGGTGTGTATAAATGCATTTCACATGCACTTGAAGACCTTAAAACGATACTTTTAATGCTAACATATTTTTTTTTTAATCGAGCTTCACAAAAAGCTCTTTTGTGAATGGTCATCTCAGGTGGATGAACCAGAAAAATGTAACGATTGGAAAAAACTGAACTTTAGGTGAAATAGAGTATTTGAGGCAGTTCCAGCAGTGGTAGGACTTTGTTAAACCTTGTTTACTCTAATCTTAGACTCCAGTCAGATCGTTTCCATGGCAAAGGATATCTGGGGAGGTTTTTATAAACAAGATCTGTGGATATAATTTGAAAAAATACCATTTTGTGAAGAATTCGGCTCAAGTGTTAGGCATCTTTTTAACTGAATTTTATAACGGAAATTTTTATCTGTAAAATTCGTAAGTTTTAGCCCCAACTTTATCATATGCCTGTTGTCTTCACACAGGCGCCATGATAGGAGGCGTTGCGGCTGCCGCTGGTCTACTGGTCTTTGTCCTCTCCTTGGTAATGATACGCCGTAGGTAAGTATAAGGTTCCCAGGGTTAAGTATTTCTTTGTGACTTCGGACATGTAAGATTTTCTTTTAAGTAACAACACCACATGTTAAATTCAATATTATGTAGATGAATATTAATACACATTGACGTCAGATCTCTAAGGCTTCCCGTCTTTTCGGCAAGCAAACATCGCCTCCTTATTGGAACACCTTGTTAACGAGCCCATAAGTCAGAAAAGCCCTTTCCATGCCCCTTTTATTCCACTTTTGTGCCGAGCAGACGAAGGAAGTTAAATCCACGGTTTTCTGGACGAGTCCATATGTTTGACGACTCAGTTGACGACGACGCCCGTGGAGGTCAGCTTGCGTCCCCCGTAGATGAGGTTGCCACGCCGACATCGCTGTCCGAGGAGGGTCAAACACCATGGACTTTTGGACCCCCTGATCTGAATTACGCCACTATCCACACTGACGGAGGTCACATTTCGGCGAACATCCAGGACATCACACCTGTTCCTGCCCAGCCAGCCCCTCCTGCCCCACCTGCCCCGCCAGTCCCACCACCCCCACCACCAAGAGACCGGTCAGGAGGAAGACAGCTCTACGCCGTGGTAAACAGGAACCTCAGCGCTACTCCTGTCCATGCCGGAGCTCAGTTATATGGTGAAATGACTGAACGTTCAGCGAATGCATTGCTATCCACGCCCGTAACGACACTGGCCGTAAAGCAGAAACCTAATCGCAGATCGTACCAAGGTTTATGGCGACAAAATCAGAGCACGTCACCCCGTTATATCAATGAAGACACGATCACCAACACACTCTCTCCGAGATGAACACCATGGCCATCGCGCAAACACTTCCGGTGTGAAAGACTTTAAACATGTGATTAGCATTAATTTGTGTGGTTAATTAGAAGCATGGCCTTGAGTAAATTGCGAGGAGGCAATATAGGCACGAAAACTCCTAACAAAGTGGATGGGTGATGTTCATTATATCATGGTGGCAACATTAATTCACTTTTGGAGGGGTAAGGTATGCCACCCACATCTGTTGCTGACAGAATTAAGCCATTGACTGTATGACACAACACTGTGGAACGATCGCAGAGAGATGGCTAAAAGGAGATTAAACGTTTTAAGTGGCTTTTGTCATCTATTAGACTTTCGTTTTTTTACATGTTACTGTCGATACAATGTTTTAATTGGTTTTATACTATCCCCAGATTTACGTTTTTGAAAGGTGATTTTCTTTTCTTGTTGAAATTGGTTAAATGTTGCTTTGTTTTACAAACAGGCTATTAGCGCATGTTTTATCCACGGAGAGCTTTGTTGACTTTGTTCCACCCTTCCTATATAAAGTAAGGCTTCTATTAGATATGTGACTGGTCACAATATGACTAATTTTCATTGTTCTTATCGTATGTATTCACAAAGTCTTATGTCAGTTATTATGTTGTGTGCCTCTGTTTTAACAAAAAAAAGCAGCAACGTAGATTTGTCCAGTGTCGCATTTCTTTTTTTGTTAAATGTCAGTCTTCATTTGGTATAAGGCAACTCACAAAGTTGTTTGTATTATTTTCCTAAACACTTCTTCTATGATGGGCTGTTAATACATTTTAAAGTCCGATAATTGAGGAGGACTGAAAGCTAAGGGTATATATATGTCTCTCTAGTACAGAGCTGAAAAATACCTGCCATTTCAGGTGAAAATTATTGCTCAATGGAATGGTTTTGCAGTTTAAAAGTGTTTCCAACCTGAAAATTACGTATAAGAATGGTAGGACAGGTCTTTGTAAACTAGAAAGCAGTCCATTGCGGACTGGTCTGTCAAAGCCTGAAAACGTACCTTCTGACGAGACGAGTAACTATTACGCCACTTCAGACATTAAAAGTGAAAAATGTATGTGAGATATATATTTGTTTTAATAAAGGATGCATTTAAATATGATTGGAATTCTGTTCCCTTTTTTGTATGTGGTACAATCGATATACAACGAAAAAAAATTCCTATCCAGTATTATGATACAATTTATTTATTTGTTTGATTATAGCTCTTCAACCAGCAATATTACACTGCACAAACAGCCCTGGTGTTTTCGGGTGATTATTGTCGCCAAGGGCCCACGAACAATGAGAGCGGAGCTAGGAATGTACACATTTTATGTCGGATTTGAACCCGCGGCTCTTTTGTCCCAGCGACAGAAAGAAAACTTTTTTTGTCACTCGATCACTACCCGCTTCCCAGTTTAATATAATTACATATGGCACACTGCATATTTTAACGTTCTTTGACAAAGAAAACATGTAGTCAAGGCTTTCCAAACGGTTGTTTGTTTCTTCTATTGTCTTGCTGAAAATTTGGCTCGTCGCTGATTGAAATCAGCTACCCTCCCCTGATAACACATGGGAGCCTCCGTTCCACACCCTGCCGAAATACAAGGAAACCTCAGAGATAAATGAACATAAAAACCCACGGATTTGCCGAAAATTCTGAGAACTAGCTTACGAAACCATGTTTAACACAAACCACCCAAGAACAATATAATGTATTATAATGCACGGAATTAGGACAGAATTATGCAAAGAGAAGCAATCAACAGTTCCAATGATGCTGAAAAGACGCAAGAAAGGTGAATGAATGAAATTAGTATTCCAGTTGTGTATGCATACTAGTTTCTCAGTTTCTCACTTTTTCATAGCAACTCTTATATCCGGGGCGATCTGATTGAAAATGACGATTATCAAGCCCCTAGCCCCGTGTTAAGTGGGATTATGAAGCAGTGCCAGAGATTCTGAAAGCTCTGTCAGCATTTACTTAAAAAAAATTATACTCATTGTAAAACTTAAGAAAGTTATTGTGAAGGCGTTTGATGGAATAACCTTGACAAAACACTTTTTGAAGTAAGTACTTTGGCTGACTTTGACTGAAATTGTCACTTATTCTTGTGTACGGCGTAAAGCACCAATGAAATAAATAAATGAAATCAAATTGTCACATAACACACAGGATTTAACAGGTTTTATCCACCTACCCTAAGTATAGGAGTCCTACAGACATTTACACGATATCCGAATGGGAAGTGGCAGTAAAACCAATTTTTCAACATAGGCCTACAGATTATTGCGGTAACGCACAAACGTTGTAGGCCTATAAGTGAATGGCCGCCTTTTTGGCCTAATGGTTAGAACGTCCGTCTCGAAGTTCGCCCATTTTAAAAATGGTACTTGATGCCTCAAAAGCCCGGTCGTGAAGGGTTAGAGCATGGAAACAGTATTGGTTGGCCCATTGTCAGTGTGATGTGACTGGATGTGGTGTCATGTCTGGTGTGGGGCCTCCGTGGCTCAGTCGGTTAGCGCGCTAGCGCAGCGTAGTGACCCAGAAGCCTCTCACCAATACGGTCGCTGTGAGTTCAAGACCAGCTCATGTTGGCTTCCTCTCCGGCCGTACGTGGGAAGGTCTGCCAGCAAACTGCCGATGGTCGTGGGTTTCCCCTGGGCTGTGCCCGGTTTCCACCCACCATAATGCTGGCCGCCGTCGTATAAGTGAAATATTCTTGAGTACGGCGTAAAACACCAATCAAAATCAAAATAAAAAAAAGCCATGTCTGGTGTCTTCGGCATAAGACACTTCACTGGCGTCAGTGAACAGCCATAACACAGTATATATGTACGCACAAATTATGTCTCCTTGTGTTCATATGACGTCATCCAAACATAACTCCAAGCATACGTACATATTCTATAGGCGAAACACTCGATTGTTTGATTGACTTGTTGGTTGATTTAAAGTTGCTTTTAACATGATTTGGATGATACAACGATATGAGACTATTTTCATGTACGCCGACAGGTCAGTAGGTTTGCGTGTAGTTTTGCCTTACTAAAAAGCATTACGGAGATACCATTAGCAATGTCCATTAGAGAACAACTGTATCTGCATGATAATCCTTGAGACATCTTTGTTTACTCGTGAGAGAGAGTGCGCGAACAATTTCATCTCTGAAGAGATCTTGAGATCAATCGAACAACGTTTTGGGTGGAAGGTTCTGGAAGTAGTTGATGCATTCCTAGAAAATTTACCAGTGATAGTTACAGGTTAATCACAAACACCTTTGGATAGTACAGTCAAGTCTTTGTCATGGCGAAAATGCTACTGAACTAGCAGTCATTTTACATTTTTGAAATTTGTTCTTGTTCTGATGTCCACCCCTTGTTGTAGAATTTTCCCTGAACCTACTTTTCTGGCAATATCAAGGGCTCAGAGCCGTCATCAAAACAATGGGTGACGCCTGATTGCTCCATTTGCATAGTATTGTCTTCATCAGCGAATGATATATCTATTAGCAGTCTGCATCTGTCAAGTGGCAAAAACCTTTCGTGACGCCACTGTTCACAATATGGTCAGAAAAGGTCACTCAGGTATCCAGTGTTTTAAAGGCCGTAAAGCAGAAACCTATCCTCATGAATACTTTTTTTTTTTAAATCTAATTTCAAAGTAGATATTTACAATCTGCAAAGAACATAACAGAATAATTTAGTCCTTCCTTCATCTTAGTGTTTGGCGGAACTTTTAATTACCGGTATTCTTGATGGAAAGTCCAAAAATCTGATCAAAGGTTTGCTCTGAGAGTGTAATTTTCAGACTTGTAGATCACAGCTAAGGAAATAACACGAACGTTTACTTACCGAAGCTAATATACCTTAACTTACCGTAATAAAGGGTGTAAATAAAGGAAGTACACAGCTGGGCATATAAACTGTTGATAAACTGTTAGCAACCCAGCTGAAAACCTTGTAAATCTTACATGTAAATGTACAGGTCAACCGAATATTTAGCTGATAGCGTACAAGAAATATAAACAAAATGTGGACTGCTTAATTTTCTTTGCTTCATAACCAATACAAGCCACCCTTTTGAATTTTTCTTATTACGTAATTAACTGAGAGTTCACTACATATTGACGTTTTTCTTCCCTTTTATAATTTTTTTTTTATTTTATCAAAATGTGAGATAAAGCTGCCATCGGAGAAAGACTGTCTTGTCTTAACTTACTTCTACTGATCCAATAAACATGTTAGAACCAATTAGGTTTGGCCACCTCAGGTGATACCAATAACATCCCTGAACCACGGACTAAATGGTGGCTGAGGTTTAGTTACCTTCTGAAGTGCTGTGGACCATCGCAACCCGAAATCTGAAACCTACGATGTCAGTTTGCGGCAATCGTCTGTCAAAAAAAGTTTTCTAAAACTTACCCAGAATTAGGATTTTGAGATATGGTCAAAACTTTTTTCAGTCACGTAATTTCAATGGCCTGTAACTTGAGAACTACGAAAGCTATAGTTTTCACGATCTGGCCAGAAACATTTAAATGACATCACCCTACTCCAGAAATAGAAATGTTGGCCGAAGCCTGTGCATTTAACTTAGGCTTTGGAGGTAACTGTGTACTAGGCCTACGACACATGTGCTGCAAGTAACCTGTCCCAAACGTCGGCCGCCTGTCTCTCAAGACGAGAAATGAACAACACTCCCTCATGTCCACAGCTATCAACGCACAATTTTCAATGTTTGCACGTAGCCTAAAACCGCAGTGCATGATGTTCGCAGTGAATGATGGGTAATTCTCAACAATTCCGACGGCATTCCCCCTACCCCCGTGAGCACTTTGGAATATAAGTCAAAGCAATGGCCAAATTTACGGACAATGTCTACCCACACATGTACCTTGAGTCATGAAGAGCCCAAAACGTGCTACTCTTATCAGGCCAAATTCAACCGTTAAAGAAAAGTCGCGGTTTCCAGTTTCTATTCAGGTCTAGACCTTACATGCCCGTAACGAAGAGATGGGGTTTACGATGCCACACGGAAAAGTAACTACGAAACCGTACGCCATGGCTTTGGACAGAGGATCGCAACACAACACAAACCACCGCTTATTCCTTCTAACTATTTACACCAAAATTTGATATCTGTCCTCGTCCGCTCTCAGAACTGAATTGAGCCCAGGCACAACCAGATGGGACACTAGAGAATGTACCTAGGCCTACTTAACCACGTGCGTTTATCGCCAAGGCATAACTCGATCAAGACGCTGTGGTGGTTTAAAACACTAGACACATTGCATATGATATCTTAGTGTGGGGTTCAAACCCAGTTGGTTATTTTTCATTTTTGTCATGCTTTTCCTCCATGTTAACTGTTTTTGTAAATACTGTTACAATTTGTACATGCAGGTTGAATATGTTGAATTTTCCATTGCCTATGTACTTCGGCAGTTGAATAAGGCTATTCGTGTGTTAAGGCTATTATGTGTGTTAGCATCTGTTGGTAAACAAATGTTTTCCAAAGCTTAATTTTTCCGATCGTGGCAAATTAGTTCAGTTCATTACTTTCATAGTGTTTTTTTTTGTTTGACATTCAATAGGGCCTTGATGCTTGGTCACCAGTATCGCTGTAAGGAGCGTAACAGCTTTAATTCCACTTGTAGCCATCCGGCTAACGGTAAGCCCACATAATATATAGCCAATAGGCCTAGTCATTTGGTTACACCAAACAAACACGTGGCAGTGTGTTTACTGTTCGACTATATGGAGTTCGCAGCATGTCTAGAGTGCCTAGATAGAGATACAGGTACTTTTAGAGTAGCCGAGCTTAATAAACTGGGTATGCAGGTGCATCTAAAGCCTAGATGTATCTGTAGATGTAGGTGTTTGCCTGTTAGAACTCTTTTGCAACGGAGGTAATATTAGTGTATACCTGAACGAGATTGTCTTTCGACATTTCTGCATCGTGGTACACAGGATGTCGCGTTTATCGGTCACTAATCAGTGATGATGAAGGAAAAATGATGATTTCATCCCTCTGTGAAAATAATTTTCCTTAACCATGTCTAGTCAAGTAGACAATGAAGTGTTAGAGGAGGGCGAAATTGAGGATGAGGAAGAAGAAACTGGTTCCAACCAAGGCACCTCCTCCAAAAATGGAGAGAGAAGTAAAATTGAAAGTGGACGCACATCGTCAAAATCTTACACAGGCCGACGTCGCCGACACAGACACGGGATAAGTACGCCTCCTCCGTCGAATGTCTGGGAAAACGTACCTGGTCAACGTTCACATGAGCCAGTGTTACGGCCGTTAACGGAAGGTGGGTACTGGGCCCCACCTCCCGTGGTGTCTGTACCCACCCAATCCAGTTCTCATGAGCAGTCTCCAGGATCCAGGGTGTTTAAATACCTAAGAAACAGGACAAAAAGTGCAGAAAATGACTGCAAAAAAATAGAAAATAGACGACCTGTTGTAGATAGATGTATCCTTGCCTGAAATAATGTATGTAATAATGCAGTTTGAAGAGATGTCGTAAAACACAAATATGTATACCAGTACCTCACAGGTAAATAACATAAACAGTGTCCATAACCTCATTTCTTTGATGGAGATCTCACTTTCTCAATATCCTTCATAATGGCAAAAAAAAATGGGAAGATCTGTCGGCAAGCTGTGGATGGTCATAGGTTTCCACTGGGCTCTGCTCGGTTTCCTCCCACTATAATGCTGGCCGCCATCGTAAAGGTGAAATATTCTTGAGTATGGCGTAAAACACCAATCAGATAAATAAATCATAATGGCAGAAAGTGAGTTCCCTTTGAACCCTCATAATGCTCCGTTAAAATGGCTTCCTTATCTTATGTATATTGATAGTAAAATGGAAACCTTGTTTTTTGTCATTTACCTGTTGTTCCGAGTTGTAGTTTGCTGACTCTTGCATGTTTTTTCCACCATGTTGGCCTCCTGCCCTAAATTATGTCAAGCGGATATATCGTTGAAAGAAAAGACGACAAATAATATAACCTGAGTTATTAGTGTGAAGGGTGAAAACAGTCACAGACATTTTTTTCTGATGTTTAACCCTATAAATCAACTTCAAGTTAGAAATTCTTACGAGGCCAATGAGTTTGGGCAAGTGAAAATGCAATTTTGCATCACTCGTTCTTCATGCACAATGGACGGCTGGAAACTGAGATATTCTTGGGTTATAGATTAACTCAAGTCTGATCATAAAAAAACTATAACATGGTGGGTCTTTAAATTGTCTCATTATGATTTTGCTGACTTAAAACTGCGACATCTTGGTTGTGCATCATCACAAAAATAAAAAGTTACGTTTTTTTAAAACATCCTGTGGGATAGATTATCGATGCACATGTGCTGTATATTTGGTTGTCGTTTCTTTTCATGTACTTACCTGACTTACCTGAGTGGAAATGTATGTCTTTGGGCTCTGTTTAGCCATGAATTACGACATTGTACTGCAGGTAATTAATTGAATCATTAATTCAATGATTTTTACTTTAAATTATTATATAAAATAATGCTAGAAAAATTGGAAAGTCACAATACAGTAATTCAGTGCAAACTCTGACTCGATTTCCACCATACTGAAGGATGTTGAGGGAAAGTTTTGCTGAAAAGACAGAAAATGTATTTATTTGTGTGCATTTTAAGTTCACCATGTTTACCTAAATTTATTTACTAAGCAGAAATGACATCTATTCTGCTTTCTTACTTTATAGGCTTTATTATTTTTGAGAACGATACATGTATATCAAGCAGAGATCATATTCATAGTCGTCGTATTTGGGTTCATGTGAGGCAAAGTATAGCCCTTAACATGAGTCCTCAGCTGTGAAAAGAAGAGTCAAATCATGCTCAAAGCCTGACACATGGTCCGTGTCAACAGAAGAAGGGAGTGACTTTGAGAACCTGTTGAGAAAACACAAAGAGATTCAGGCACAGTTGGCTAAGTTAAGCAAAGAAGAGGAAAAGAGTGAGACGGACAGCTCAATGATTGAGATAGAGACAGTTGGACAGGAGGCTCGAGTCTCTCACTTAAGCCTGCTGAGTGAGGAGTCACAAGTGGTACAAGTGACTGAGGATAACATAGATACTAGTGTACTAAGCGTAATGTCTGTGGAGGCAGAGAGAGCGGACAGCAGTGTGATCAGTGTACACCAGAACCAAGCACCTGACAGTACTGGCAATCAGGTAAGGCTGACAAAGGTAAATACACTGTATGCTTAATATTAGCTCAATACACACTTTAGTTTTCATTAATACATTAGCTCATTGTGAGTGTTAGTATTTAGTAGACATCAGGTTTGAAAGCTGACCTACTGTATATGTATATATCACCAGATATAGTGATATATACATAGATCATTACGTAGATATCCCCACAATATTTGATTGTCAGTATTATACCTCATTTGAGGTCATTTTGTCAGTTGAGCATTTATTCGCATTTTTTCGCATTTATTCGTATTTATTCATCATGTGGTTGTGCGTTTCCCACGGGTTTTCGTCGTACTATAATGCTGGCAGCGTCGTATAAGTGAAATATTCTAGAGTACGGCCTAAAACACCAATCAAATAAATTAATCCTGTGATTTGTGATAAATGTGAGGCAACCTTTGTCAATATCAGTTTACCAAACACTTTTCTCACCGTGCACCAGAGGCGCAAATGACACCTCTTTTCTTGAAGGAAGGTCTCAAGTTCAGAAACAGCCAGCTCCTCATTTTCACCATCATTTGAAAACTGTAAATGACTTTTTATAGAACTTTTTTCACATCTCCATGGTATAGGAAATGTGATCTGTAATAGTTGCCTAACATCTTTGACATGTCACATGATACAGTAGGACTTTCTTACCTGTAGCAACTGGAAATTCCCTCATCAGACATGTGTTTGAAAGTTCTGTGGACTGCTAACAGTTGCGCATACTTGTCATAAGGTATGTGCTAAACAGGAGCTTACAGCTCATACATGTCATAAAGGTATGTGCTAAACAGGAGCTTACATCTCATACATGTCGCAAAGGTATGTACTAAACAGGAGCTTACAGCTCATACATGTCATAAAGGTATGTACTAAACAGGAGCTTGCAGCTCATACATGTCACAAGCTAAACAGGAGCTTACAGCTCATACATGTCATAAAGGTATGTGCTAAACAGGAGCTTACAGCTCAGTATGACAAAGCAGGGTACTTTATGTTGCAAAAAGGAACAGTGATAGTAAATCATTTTTCATCCTTGTTTTGTAGGCTGCTGAAACATTTCTTGATGATGATGACCTTGATGCTCTTGAACTACGTAAACTAGCCCTTGAGTCTGTTGTATCAGCTAATGCCAAAAAGTCATTGGAAACCAGTAACATAGAGACTGCCGTCCAGCAGCCACCTAGCACCAATGGCCCCCACACATCCACAGAGGCCTCCACTAGCTCCAAAAGGAGGAGTTCAAAACGGGACTCCAAACCCAGCAGCCCCATGAAGAGACGTGCCTCCAGTGGTAGACCATCACACAGCAAAGGTTAGAGCATGGTTAAGATTTATTTAAATCCTCACACAATCCACACATGAAAAAAATTGCCAATTTAAGACATTATTATGCTGAACGTGTAACTGCAGCCTGTTTATGTAAGTGGCACACCCATATCTAATAAGAAAATTTCCAGAAGAAACCCACTGGGATTATTCTCAGAGATGCCGAAGCCATAAACAGTGATGAACTGATGAAGACAGTCATGATAGTGGGCAAACCAGGAAATAGTCTGATCTCCTGTGCTCCTGTTCTGTATTGCCAAATCCTAGCCAGTAAAGAATACAGGGTTATAAAAACCAAGTTGGCCTTTCTCGTTTTGTAAACTTTGTTGTTGTTGTTGTTTCATGGAGAACGCTAATGTTGAATATAAATGTATGCACTTTCCTACTGTTCAGTGGTCAGTTTACAGTTCAGAATCTTGATGAGAATTTCCTAACTCCATGCCCAGGGCTTGAATACGTGTGTGTTGGTGAAAAGGTCACCACTTACATGTACACATAGTTTTGGTGTGATCACTGTAACAGGAATTTTCACCACTTACATGTACCCATAGTTTTGGTGTGATCACAATAACAGGAATTTTCACCACTTACATGTACACATAGTTTTGGCGTGATCACAATAACAGGAATTTTCACCACTTACATGTACATATAAGGTTTGGCATGATCACAATAAGAGGAAGTTTTACCACTTACATGTACACATAGTTTTTGGCGTGATCGCAATAACAGGAATTTTCACCACTTACATGTACATATAGTTTTGGTGTGATCGCAATAATAGGAATTTTCACCACTTACATGTACACATAGTTTTGGTGTAATCGCAAAAACAGGAATTTTCACCACTTTCATGTACACATAGTTTTGGTGTGATCACAATAACAGGAATTTTCATCACTTACATGTACACATAGTTTTTGGTGTGATCACTGTAACATGAATTTTCGCCACTTACATGTACATATAATTTTGGCGTGATCACAATAACAGGAATTTTCACCACTTACATGTACACATAGTTTTGGTGTGATCACAATAAGAGGAAGTTTCACCACTTACATGTACACATAGTTTTGGTGTGATCGCAATAACAGGAATTTTCACCACTTACATGTACATAAGTTTTGGCGTGATCACAATTACAGGAATTTTCACCACTTTCATGTACACATAGTTTTGGTGTGATCACAATAAGAGGAATTTTCACCACTTACATGTACCCATAATTCTGGTGTGATCACAATAAGAGGAAGTTTCACCACTTACATGTACACATAGTTTTGGGCGTGATCACAATAACAGGAATTTTCACCACTTACATGTGCCCATAGTTTTGGCGTGATCACAATAACAGGAATTTTCACCACTTACATGTACACATAGTTTTGGGCGTGATCACAATAACAGGAATTTTCACCATTTGCATGTACACATAGCTTTGGTGTGATCACAATAACAGCAATTTTACAAAATAGGCCTAATCCAGCCATAAATATGTTCATTGTGTCGAGTTACAGCAGAAAGAAAAAGGAGAAATTTGTGTGTATCAGCCTGTGACAGTTTGGTTCATCAGCTGGGTATACAAGAATCTCCTTTGGTTTTAAACTTGAATTTCAGGAACTATAAATGTCATCTAGCTTTCCTGGCCTTTTTTTAGTTATGCCATCACAGTCTGTTAACATTTTCAGTGTCAAATTTAGCCCAGAAAGTTTATAAGCACAGCATTGCTTTTTAATTAAGTTATACTTGGTGCTTTTTCTAAGTTTACATGTGTTTTTTTTACTCTGTGTTCTACCTGTTTGGTTTCCCACATTTTTGTGTTTCATGAGTTTGATATTGAATGAGTGAAAGATTGAGACTTCAGACCACATTAGTTAAGCATGTTACATTAAGACTCACACGTCAGATATGCTGGGCACAGTATTATACTAATGCCTCTCTCCTTGTTGAAGGTCATTCTCAAATGAATCGTGACAGAAAGCTCTTCTCACCCCATGAAACAGTGGATCGCTATGGACGCCAGAAGCGCTTACGCCGTACCTTCAGTAGTCAGCGAGAATTGGAACGACGGCGAGAATTGGAGCGACGGCGACGCGATGCAGAAGAAAAACGCAGACAGGCAGAGAAGGCTCACAAAGAGGAAAGACCAAGGCGCTTTGAAGCCAGGCAAAGTCAGGAATCAGAGAAGATGAAACCGCATGAGGAAATCCAGCAAATCTTGGCTCTGAGTGACCAGGAAGAACAGGTGGAGAGATTGCTGAAATTGGTCAAGGGAGAAAGAAGCAGTACCGACAGGAGAAATAGGGTGTGTCTGCAGTCTTGACATTATGGGGGAAACCCAAGAAAGCTTTAAATTGTGATTGTTACTTGTCAAGTGGACACATTGGATTTCTCAAGTCCTACACCTAATCTTGCAAGTTGGGCAGGGTTTATAGTCCATCAGTTTATCTATGATAACTCTTAAAAAAGAAGGAAGTATTTATTTATGCGACTGTCAAATGACGTATATGTTGTAGTCTATGTAGGTTATGTAGGGTTTCTATACTTTATTAGTAAGGCCCTTAACCATTGAGATCGTGTAGTTGAATCCAGTTTTCCCTACTTTGGCTGGGGAATGTAGCAGAAGGTTTGTCAGGTAACTGCCGAAGGTTGTTGGTTTACTCCCGGCACTACCTTTTCCTCCAGCAATAAACCTGCCTAGTGTCATATAAATGAGAAATACTTGAATACGGCTATAAACATTGATCAAATGGAGATTTGCTGTATAAGGCTTATTTATTTGATTTATTTATTTGATTGGTGTTTTACGCCGTACTCAAGAATATTGCACTTATACGACGGCGGCCAGCATTATGGTGGGTGGAAACCGGGCAGAGCCCAGGGGAAACCCACAACCATCCACAGGTTGCTGGCAGACCTTCCCACTTACGGCCGGAGAGGAAGCCAGCATGAGCTGGACTTGTGTATAGGGCTTAAGAGATGCACATGTATGTATGTTTATGAATGGAATTGTTGGAAGACAGTCTACTTATTATTTTAAGGTAGCCTCTCTGATGTGAAATAATAATACCGTCTGGTTATAGTCTGGTTATAGTGTGAATACACTTGTTCTGTAGGTTTAAATTCCATTAAATCCTCTTCCATAAAACTGACCTGTCATATAACTTTTACTCATTAAAAGTGATAAACACCAAGAAAATAAATAAATAAATTGCTATTGCTTACTCTCTGTTGTAGTCTCCAGCTAAGGTATCATCAGCACGGAAATCCAGTCGAGGAGAATCAAAAATCTCACAGAAGATGGAAGACAATTATGAAGAGGTTGCCATGGAAATTGATAGTGATTCACCAAGTACATGTACGTTGTTCCTGCGCTCATTGTATTAAAACAAACAGTAGGGGATATTCCATATAAATTAGCTGCAGGTATTTATATTCAATCTTGAATATAGGTTAACAGTTTATCAATAACACAGAGACATCTGGGGATTGAAATAATCTAAGGAGAAGTGTTATTAATGATTTAATTAGTCAGGTGTACAGAAACTGATTAACAAGTATAAATGCAAATTTCAAAGTTTGTGAAGTGTTGACTGAGTTTTCTGTTTCTTGAATGGCTTAAATACCAGATCTGCCAGAAAGAGAAGCTTTATCAAGAGTTAAGATTTTGAATAAATATGATTAATTGCCTTATTGTAAACAAACCCGTGAGGAATGGCCCTGTTTCTTTTAGCCTTACCCACCATCGAAGGATTCCAGTTTGACCAAGACGACATTTCTTTCATGAACACAATGCCACTCCAGCTCCAAAACACTGTACGTATTTGTTTAATGCATTACAACTGTGAAATCAAGAAAAGTAAAAATATTGGTGCCTTGCCTTGAAAACATGTAGGATTCATTGTACTGAGTACAATATGTGAAGAATCCATGTTACTGGAGTAGTAGATTATTTTGATATAATTTTCAATTTTAACTAAACTCGTGATTATTCATTTGGTGGACTAAAATGACATATTTAATACAAGGAAATATAAGTTCTAGAGTGTTATTTCTAAACTCAGAGAGATGTGATTTATGTGAGTTTTGATTCACCTGTTCTGATTGCTAAGCTTGGCAAAAATTCTTAAAACAGTTTAAAACAAATGGATTCATCTTTCATCTTTTATTATAAGAGTAATAAAAGATGTGTCACGTTTAACATTCAGATTATATGCATTATTTGATTTATGTGATTGGCGTTTTACGCCGTACTAAAGAATATTTGACTTATACGACGGCGGCCAGCATTATAGTGAGAGTATTATTAGTATTATTGAGTATGACTATATGCTTGAGATGACACACATGCATCTACATAGCTATGGGATCACATAAGCATGTCAGAAATACCATGCTCCCCCACAGGCTTTTCCTGGGATGGACTTTTACCCGATGCCTGGCCTTGGCCCAGTCCAGGTCTTGTCAGAGTGGCCTATGAAGCCTATGGGTAGCTGGGTTCCTCCCTTGCCCCCAGATGAACCTCCTCCTCCACCCCCGATAGACATTCCACCGCCCACTCCTCCTGCCCCTCCCCCTCTACCAGAGGACCCCAGCCCTGACACGGACCCCTCCAGACCCCTGGAACAAGAGGAGGAGGAGGATATGGATGAGGAGTTGCTGCTTAGAGAACAACTGCTCCAGTCCCTGGCTGTGAAGAGGAGGAACACAACACCAGAGGTTTGTCCAGGAATTAACCATGCATGAGACATTGGGTTTTTATGTCTTGCAGTTTAGGATCTGCCCTAACATATTAAGGTACAAAAAAAGCTTCTTAGCTTTCTTTCAAGTGTAAACGTGGCTGTAAACTTAAGTATTCCAAAGGCCCCAGTGGTTAGGCCGAAAATTAAACAGCTTGCAATTGTGACAACTAAGTTCGTCATTGACGTCATTTTCGAAAAATTTGCAACCTGTGATGAAAAATAGGGATGAAATAGAGGGAAAGTGCAGAGATATAAAATATGCCTCAAAACTGGAAATGGAAACTTTCTTCATTTTCATTAAAACCTTAATCTTTGTTTTGAGATCCTTTTTAAAAATTTAAATTTAAGTTAAAAAGAAATTTTAACTTTCCACTTCATACTAGATATCATTAACATTTACTTGTTTATAAATTGTAAATGTAACTTGACAGACATGTCCAGTAAGTCCCCTTGTGTTCAGTTGATGTCATGTGTAATGACGTAACATTCTGTGCGGTGTTCTGTTTGTGCATATCTCAACATCACAATAGTCATGACATCATATCCCATCGTTAGCAATGTTGCTCGAAAATTTTATGTATTATGATGTCAAACGACTCAGCCAAAATTTATTGAAAGCATCTATATTAACATGGCTGTAACACTGCATTGCTTAGTGTCTTTTTTTCTACCTTTAATAATATGCAAATCAGACTTTCAGTTGTCCTGTAAATCACTGCTGCTGTTCTGTTTCAGAGTAGCAACACTGTATATCTTCAGGTGCTGCTGTTCTGTTTCAGAGTAGCAACACTGTATATCTTCAGGTGCTGCTGTTCTGTTTTAGAGTAGCATCACTGTGTATCTTCAGGTGCTGCTTTTCTGTTTCAGAGTAGCAACACTGTGTATCTTCAGGTGCTGCTGTTCTGTTTCATAGTGGCAACACTGTATATCTTCAGGTGCTGCTGTTCTGTTTCAGAGTGGCAACATTGTATATCTTCACATGCTGCTGTTCTGTTTCATTTCAGAGAGGCAACACTGCCTGTAAGTCTTCCAGTAGCTCTCCAGTCCCACCTCCTAGCACAGTGTCATCAGAGAAGAAGGTTGCTGTCAGAGAGAAAAGGAGGCGTACCCCAACCATAATACGACCATTCCAAGTAAATTCTCTGTGAAATAGTTATAGTAACCACCTTATAATAATTACAAAGTTAAGGGTTGTCGCTGAGAAACAGAAATGTCTAGCGCTTGCTTGCATACAGCAGTAATATTTGGGGCGTTTTATGTGGTTCAGGTAATTTTGTGTAATAGAGAGGTGCGATATAGCAAGGCTTTTTAGTGAATCAGAGGTAGCAAAAGTTGTTACGTCTGAAAAATTAACAAATTAACAAAAATTACAGTATAAATGACTTAAAATTTCGGCCATGACATGCATGACTAAGTTGCACATTTGACTGATTCTTAGAGTTCTGTTGATCTCAGAAAGAGGCTGAGGTTTGTTAGGAAGGTAATATGATAACCTACTAGAAAATTGTGTGTCAGCACTAAAAGTAATATTTTACAAGCATTCATTTTTCCTCTTCTTGAGGGCAAAATTTTATTATTTGTTCTGTTTTAAAGGCCGTTGTATCTGTATTTTGAATATTCTTGAGCGTGACATTGCAGAACAATAAAATGTTTCGAATGAACTTATAAGTGGTAAACTATCTTTTAGATGTTTTGTGTGAGACAAAGAGTGCAACATAAAACATTACACTGTGTTATTTTTACTGCTACAGCTGCCTATCCATAAACCTGTGGTGATAAAGCTGGGGGAATCTTCTGATGAGTCTGACAAGGAGTCATTGACTCCACAGCCATTGCTCCAAACACCTCCAAATATGCTCAGTGGTATTGACTCCTTCCTCAAACAAGTGCGCAAGTCTGTTGACCAGCAGAAGGTATTCACAATGAATCTGTTCTTCATTTCAACTTTTGCTTGGAATTATATAACGCAAGAAGTAACGCATCATCTAAGACGATATTTTAAGAGCATTATCTTAACACAACACCTAGGGGCCTCCATGGCTGAAGGGGTTAGCACCCCAGCGCGGCACAGTAACCCTGGAGCCTCCAACCAATGTGATCACTGTGATTTCAAGTACAGCTCATGATGGCTTCCTCTCAGGCGGTACGTGGGAAGGTCTGCTGGCAACCTGCATTTTTCCTCCCATCATAAAGCTGGTCATTGTCGGATAAGTGAAATATTCTTGAGTACAGTGTAAAACACCAATCAAATAAATGAACATAACAGCTCAGTTTGTCGAAAGTCTTCAACCACATTTCAAATTTTGACCCCAGTCAAAACTGACTTTGTGGACTTGACCCCAGAATCACTTCAGGTTTCAGGTTTCAGGTTTCATGTTAACAGTTGCACACAACTACATGTATCATCGCCCAGGTATTTAACAGTGCTTGTCAGGAGATGAAGGATGATCAAGCTGGTGTGTCTTGCTGTTGTGACAATTTCTGTATCCCAGCAACACATCTCGCATTGCAGACCTTGATCAAAAATATGAGAAAATTCATTAAATCAAATTCATTCTACTGAATGTTCTCATCATAGTCTTTTTATATGAGCACTAAGGTGTTTCTGGCACCAAAGTGTTGTAGCCCGGACACAAAGTGTCATTTACTGTCTTATTTGCTTATTTACCCTCAGCAAACCAGTCAGTCTCTCGAAGAGGTCTGCCTACAGCCTGCTGCAGTAAAGGAACACTCGCTTGTACGGGTCTCCCCACAGCCAGCTGCAGGAGAGGAGGTGTCAGAGGATGCCGTGACGAGTCAGATGTCTGTTAGACAAATGGAGGAGGATCTTGTTAATCTCAGGTAAGGCATGTTCACATATAACTGAAATTCTTTATGTCATATTACGTTTTTATACACCCGCACTACCGCAGGTCATCTTTATAGGTAATAACACCCATCCATCCATCCATTGCCTCTTATCTGGGATACAAGACATTCCACACTTCACATGCTATGGACCCATGTTTTGTGCATAAGCATATTAAAATTAAGGGAAGCAGTGTGTAGCAGAGTGTTATTCTTTTGGGTAGTTGCCAGCTTCTCTGTATTTGCTCGATAATTAAGTATGACTTCATGGATACAGAGGTGTTGATGTGTCAGGTCATACATTTGTTGATATCTCTGGTGTCCATGCTAATTAGATTAGTTGATAATTTCCTCTGTATACCTGCTATATAAATTGGTAAGGCTTTGTGTCCGGGCTACAACACTGATCGCACTTACTTGGATACATCAGTGTATAGGGTTGGTAATACCCAACACTTCATGGCACACATAAATGTAACTGATGGTATCTGCCACAAAATTGATGTCCAAGATCTCACATTTCTAAAATTAAGATTGAAAAAGGTATAGCACATTAGAATCTCGCACTTATGATTTTTATAGTTTTATAACATCTTTTCATTTCACTTGGCCAGTATAACTTTTTTGCAAAAGTTGCTAGAGGTGGATGGACATCATCTATATTCTGCTATGGCATAAATAATTACCGTCTGACCTTGATCTGCCTGTTTTGGCACGACTTAATCTTGCAGACCATAAGTGAAACAGCCATTCTGGTTGTAGATATGTAGAGATAGATCTAGAGCTAACATTTTATTGGTCAGTGAAGCGTGAGGGTGTTTATTGGGTTTGTCACATGTGTGTACCTGGGGCAGTGTCCAATGACCAAGAATCACAACCAGACACAAAGAATCAGTGGATACACTTAGAAGAATAATCGGCTCAAAGCTTTGTGAAATATGGTATTGTATGTTGTAACAATGATCATCATTTGTATTTCAGAAAGGATACATTAAAGGAACAGGCTGTACTAAAGATGTTGATAGACCAGTCCAGCAAGTACCAGAACAACCAACGACTAGCTGCAGAGCGATTGAAAAAACTCCAGGAGCATTTGGCAACCCTTCAGAAAATTGTTCTGAGTTGTAGTAAACATGCAGAGAAAGCCAAAGCTCAGGTATTTCTTCATTACTGTCATAGTTAGGTTAAGTATTGCTGTGTATTTAGTCGGTAAGGTGGAAAGTATGAAAGCTAGGTCAGCGAGTGGACCAGTGGAAATCTTAATATGCATAATAAAGTGCTTAAAGTTAAAAAGAAGGCAGCGTTAACATATTTATAATTAGTGTTTAGCTATTTTAGCAGTATGAAAAACATACCTGCAATATATATGCAAAATATATATTTTAGGCACTCACGATATTATGGAAACAAGGTTGAAATTTAAAGTAAAACGTTCATAAACCAATGTGTCTCCGTTCAGACATTGACATGAATGAATTTCTGGATTTGATTTTTAACTATTTTCAAATATCCCAATCTTCTACCTTTACATGTATGTGTGGTAACTTGGGCTAGTCTATGGGTGGATTGATGTGGTGGTCTCCCTTAGCTTCAATCCCCCCTCCCATAATCATCATGCTATCATACTTGTGTAACAGCAAAATTTTGGATTCAAACATTTAAGGCCACATATTGTTTATTATTTCAAGGAACTCTTTATTAATAAGTTGGATTTATAACTTTTTATGCCTCCTTTTTTAGCAGTTGTTTTCTCTATGTGACCATGGGCCAGGTTTGCTCATGCGTTGATAACTTATCAGAGAAGGGACCACGGGCCAGGTTTGCTCATGTCTTGATAACTAATCAGAGAAGGGAGCATGGGCCAGGTTTGCTCATGTCTTGATAACTAATCAGAGAGGACTCCTGAATTTCACAAGTTACACTGAGTGCAGGAAACCTCAGATGAAGTTAAAAACCAGCCCAATCCATATTAAAAGTTTGCATATTTAATGAATTCCACGATTCTCATTTGTTGGTTTTCTGTGCTATAACCGCTGTAAACACTGTAAACATGTGTTAAAAAAATCTGTTTTCCAATTTGTTGTTTGTAGGTTAGGGAAGTGAGAAAGCGAGTGAAGAAGAAAGTGAGCAGCTACAGACTGCTAGAAGAGCAAACTCGAGAACGAGGAATTAGCGTGTTTGGAAAAACCTACAAACTCCCAGTGCAGCTCATCAACAGAAAGGCTGTCAAACGGAAAACAAACAGCCTGGACACCCACAAAAATAGCAAGCAGGTAGGCATGCAGGTACTGTTACATACAAGTACATTGTAGGTGCTAAGCACCAAGAAAAGCACAGTGTTTCCCCATTCATTAGGCTTTCAGGTTGAGAGGTGGTGGTCTGTTGCTCTTGCTCAGAATATTGAAATTATTCTTTTCGGACTGTGCTTCTTGTTTTTGTTTTTTTCAGAAAACTGCTGTTTGAAATTTGGCATCAAAATTTTCATGAATATTATCATTGATCTTCTCAGCGTTCCAATTGAAGTTTTTAGAAAGCACTAAAATGGGTTAGAAATGTTGGAACTTCACCATTGGTCGAATATATGACTTCATGAAAAGTGTATTACGGTCCACACAAGAGAGTCAGACCAACAACACATCATGTTGTAATGCTTATTTCCTTTTATTATTCTATAAATGTACGTACTGATTAAGACAATGTCTCTGTTTCTGAATTCATGATGAGCATGTTCAACATTAAAAATAACAGTACAGTGCTGTTGTTGCCAGCCAGAGGATATGTCTTTAAAATGTTCCACTCACTGAGCACTCTTTCAATTTTTAAGCCATTCAACATAACGATAACCAGTGTGCTAAATTTTTTTTTAACATGTATTTGCAACTTTTTCAGAAAAAAAGTACAAAAAAAAAAAATCTTATGACCCAGTGGTCTGCAAATTGAAAAAGCATGAGAGCTAGAAATTTATAGTTTGCACCAAACTGTAACCCAGTGTGTGAACTTTCTGGGGTATGTGGTTGTAATTGTTAAAATGGCATCACCGTATTTTAGACATAGAAATATTAAGTCCATCCAAGCTAACTGGACAATTACGAGCTCTTGAACTGCCTAGTTAACTTCCCACAGCAGACTGTGTATCGTATTTTACCCCGCCTTTAGTTGCGGGTCGTGTGCAAATATACATATTAAATAGAGATAGCCTTTCAAACAGCATCAAGTGTGTCACACAGCACACTGGCCGGTATATTTACCTCCCCGGACAATATCATTTCATGTTGTTTTATATTTATGATTTATATAGACGTGAACTATCAGAAATTCCGTCAGTGATCAAAGAGTTTTGTCACACAGTTGATAGATATCACTTTTGTTTTTACATTTTTTATATTTTGCACCCAGATGCCATGATGTTTAAAAAGAAATATTTTTTTCAAGAAGTTGCAATCTGGACTCAGCGGTATGACGCCATAATATGTGTACAGTAAACTTTTACATGTCCACGTCACAAAAGACAAAAAGAAGCGACGTCATACATATGCAGCATGGTCTAAACTGCTGGTGATTGGTCTTAAACACATGACCTCTGCAGAGGAAGTGAAATAAGGTACCAAAAAAGGTTCAGTGGTATTGGGCTACACAACAAAGACCCTTAAATATACCTGCACCTCTGTGTTGCTGAATGACTGTTACATTTATTGTCTTGTTGCAAACTCTTCTGTACTGAAGTTGAAAACATTTGTGCAGACTGCCTGGAAACCATGAAACTGCAGACAGTTCTGGTTTGTTTTGATTTTCATTTTTGCTTTTTCTTGGAGGAGTTGATGTGAACCTAGTTTTATATTTTGACTGTCTAACAAAAGAAAAAAAACAAAAACATCAGTTCTTTCTGCTCAATTGTTCATCACTTACTTTTGTAGGTTTTAATATTTTATTTTCGAAAGGCTAAACTTTTGATATATATCCTCTGAATCATCAGTTTTACATACACATGCTAACATTTTGGATGTTGTGCAGTGAAATACAGTACTATTGTATTACAAATAGGAAGCTTTTTTTGTCCCATGTTTTTGTTTTAGGTATTTAAAAGGTGATTTACAAATGCCCAGTGCTGTAAAAAAAAATTTATCTGATGTTAAGCCGTACACATATTTGTAAGGCTACAGGTATTAAAATGAAATTTTGTAATATATGTAGTTTATTTTAAGATTCTGTTGATGGAAACAAATTTTATTTGGCATCTTCTCTGTGAATTTATCTGGAATTCATTCTTATGTGCTTTTCTATCCAGGCTTCATTAAAGAAAGTGAAGGAAGTTTCTAGCCCAGTGACAAAGAGATCTGTGCACGAAATAGCTAAAGAGAAAACCCGACTGCAAGAGCTGGAGCAAGAATATGCGAAGAAAATTAAAGCCTTAAAAGAGATTCAAATAAAACAAGATACATCGCGCCAAAATACAGACTCTGATGATGCCCGATATGATAAGAGAATAGTCATTCCCAGTTTGGACAAAATTTCATTAGGAGGTGTAGAGAATACTGTTTTGTCTGAAGACGGTGAAAATCCAGTCAAAAGAAGACGGTCCCTACTGGATCTGAACATTAGCACTAAGCCAAACATAGCAGCACATGATAAGGATTCCAATAAGGATGAGAAACAGCCCACAGCCAAAAGAAAAGGGGTTGTCTTCAGTTTACCTGATGGACAGCAACGTCAGAATCTACAGCAGTTAGAGGTACGTTCTGTGAAAAAATATTGTTTAATAATAAAATGAAAATTTTCCTGGCATAGGAATCTCTATCAAAAGTCCAACATTCCTGTGTATTATCTTGAAGTACAAAATGAAAATGTTCCACCAGAGGTGAAAAACAGAATTGCCGCTGAAGATTTTTATTCCAGAATTAATATTCAGTTCTTTTTCAGAATATGAATTTTAAATATGAGTATTATATATGCATGTAATTGTGTTTAAGTATTATTGAAGGCAGATAAATTTAGGCAGATGCACAAAATAACCAAGGAATGCTGATTGTTACTTGCTCAGAACATATCTTACTGAAAAATTTAAGTTTTAGCACCAAAAGTAATAACCAAAATTGGTTTAGTCATTTACCATAAGGTTTAGACAGTTTTTTTAATAAAAAAATGATCCCAGAAGCCTGAGTTACACTCTTACATGTGCATGCCTGTATCCAGGGAAGTGATTAAATGTTGCCATTGAGCCGTCACCCTTATATTTATAGTTGTCATTGTATGTACTTACATATATTTGCTTTGGATTCTGGCAGGGAGAAAAGCTACAGAAGTTGTTGAAAAGTTATACAGTTCCTCACAAGCCAAGTTTTTGGAATGGCTGTCTTAGTTGCATGCCCATTCCTCCCACGGAAAAGGTATGTGTTAAACCAATTTGTAAGAATAAATCTGAGTTTGTCAATCTTTCAGATGAGCAATATTTTTTTGTCAGCGAGTAAGCGATAACTGCTATAATGAACATCCTGTGAAAGAGTCTGCATTTTGAAGGTAATAAATTGTAGGTATGTGTCATTTCTGTTTCACATTATTTTAGAAAAAAAGGGCTTGTAAATTTTAAACTTTGTATCCTGGTTCTGAAAAAATTAAAAACATCTGAAATTTCTCTTACAAGGTTTGAAGTAAAGCTTAGTGTAAAATTAATGGTGTTATTTGATCTGTTCTCTTTCTGATGTTTGTTGTATCTTTTTTTTATATGTTGCATTTTTTACACATGTCCCTCTCCATTTCCAGTTGTCAGGTGTTGACTTTGAAGGCAAGTTCATGTCCCAGAAGCAGTCCAGCAGCGTAGACTCCTCATCACATCCTTGCTCTCTACATTACCAGAGTCCACTCCTTCATTTCAAGTCTTACAGGTCAGTATTTGTCTCTACATGTTGCAATTTCCTTTTTTTGAAAATGGAGGATACACACATGGCTATTTCCCAGATCTGGATTAAGCCTGAGAAACAGAGAGATGCTTTCTGGATAAACAGACTTGGTTTTGATGATAGTGACACCTGATGTGGCAGAACCTAGGTTTTTCATTATGTAAAAACTTTTCTGCTCTTCATAATCCCAATAGTGTAAGGACATGCAAGTAGAGCTCTTCAGTCTGTTGTCTGCCACATGATAGTGTCCATCGTTGTCTGTGACAAAGGCCTGCAGATATGATGTTCTCAATACAGCTACAACGCTACATTATTTCACTTTTCGACAGCATGTGTGTGACGCCCTCAGATTAGCTGATATACCATGTAGATGTAGATCAGACTGGATTGCTAGATTTCTCCTGGGTTGGTGGGGAAGATCTGAAAATGTTCATTCTCCATTTTAAAGTGAATGGCTTTGCTGAGATTTTAGCTGCATGTACAATGAGACTTGAATTAATACTAGATTGTCTGATGTGTTCCACATTGAATGTGTCGGCATTGGGGCCGGTCTGCTACAGGAAGAAGTGATTGTATTATAAGGAATGTTTGACAAGTCCCATAGTACACTTTCTTTCTTTCTTTAAGTGACAAAAAGAGTTTGAACTTGAAACTCCCCTAACACCATTTATATGTGGACATAACATTGAGTAGAATTGTGTCAGGTAGTAAGTTTGCTGCTCACTTTAGTATGTAACCACTTTACAGGCTGAGTCGTTACTACAGAACCAAGGAGTGTCTGCAGCTGTCCTCGCGGACTTATAGTAACACAGTCAACCCCAACAAACACATGTGCAGGTTTGAGCTTCAGGGAACTTGTAATGACCAGAAGTGCAGATGGTAAGTCTACTACCACTAGGAAAATGATCACATACCCTATTTATTGTAAAATTTGGGACACCTAGTCTGCTCATTTTAGCCAATATATATGTAATTCTAGCAGGAATATTAAGATTCTTTTTTCTCACATGGTTAGACTATGTAATGAACAACAGCTTTCTCATATCTTGACTTCGCCACGATATGGCTGAAATATTGCCGATGTGGCATTAAGCCATTATCATTCATTCATTCATATCTTTACTTTTCCAAAAGGCTGGTAAAGAAATGTAATATTCTGCTTTCAACACTATTAATGTCTGTCCTAAATTTTAGAAGAAAAAGGGTAAGCTATAAAGCATGCCCAGACCCTTGCTGGCCTATTCTGCCATCTAGGAAACTATTGGTTAGATTTGATCAACCCCTAACCAATGAGGTCACAGGCTCAAATTCAACTCAAGCTAGCTTGGCTGCAGCTTTATAGCAGGAAGTTTTTCAGATTCCTGGTGAAGAGCAGTGGTTTACTTTGCATAAACCTGACTCCTCATACCTAATTAAAATGAAATATTCACAACATGAATGTAAAAACACTAAATCAAATTAAATAAATGTACATGTATAAGCAACCTGTTTGTTTTTATGTTGATTGGTTACACCAACAGAACGCTGTATGAGTGGAAAATGTCTTCTAAGACATATCTGCACAGAATTTCTTGGTTCATGGTTGCATTTTGGGTTACTTAATGTATAGATTTTTATTTTTTTTTCTGAACTGTAGGTATGTTAAGTTGTCAGCATGCAAATAAACAAAATGATTGATCATACATAAGACAACCATAATAAACAACCTATGTGAATGGTGTTGACAGGCAGCATGAGGTGGACTACACACTAAACCAGCATGATCTGTTGGCTGACCTTACATCTTACTGCCCTAAGCTGGCTGCCATTACAGACAATACAGATGTAGCTGATTACAAAACATTCATAGGTAAGATGTGTGACATTTTTTTTTATTTTTGACTGTGATTTCTGTTGGTGTTTTAATTTATTCATGCACATAATAAGTAGTTAGATTTTACACTCTTATTGATCCACCGATAAGGTTGCCATAATAAACGAGCATGGATATACTCTGAAAAAACTGAGACTCTGCCTATCTGATGTCTCAGTATTTCAGACAGTTTTATTTTGTCATCTTCATGTTATTCACTTGTGTAGGGCTTGTATTTTGCCAGTGGAGGTCCTAAGAACGAAATTAATTTTGTTACAAAGTACATTAGAAGCAGTCATTTATCTTAACAGTTGTAGTGCTTTAGATGCTTTTAAGCCTCTGTTGACAACTTGTACATCATTATGTAGGGAAAATTAGACTCCATCTGAGAAAACTTGCCTCTGTTGGAGTCAGATGGAACACCACAAAAATCATCATGATAATTAACAACAAAGACTGTTTGATGTGGATATTGTCTATAATTTGTTCTTCATGGCAAAGATGTTTCTGTTTGTATATAACTAGAGCGGTGAAATCTTTGATATTACAGGCACTGTCACCCTAGTTTTACATCAATCTTTGGTTAGTCTAAGCTATGTTAATTTGCGATAGATCTACATCACCATAGAATGAAGGCTACTTTTCTCTGTCTGAGGAGAGTAATGTACATGTACGCCTGTGAATGTTTTTGTAAACCCTTTTTCTCTTGTGGCCAAAGTACAAGTGGCTTCTGTTGAAATTATAGCTGATGCGCTGTACCATATAAAGCGGTATAAATTCTGGTATCTCTTGACATTACGTTTTGCCACAGTTTTTTTGTTATGAAATGAAAACGTTTCAAGGAACATCACTTACTTTTCTGTTTTATTTTCATTCTGACTAGACTGGCCCCAAAAGCTCAGTTCGTAGAGCGTCCGCTTCGGGAGCAGTAGATCCAGGATCAATCCTGGGTCAAGTCACACATGAAACTTTAAAAGAGGAAGTTATAACTTCCTGACTTGGCATTAAGGGGATAGTGGAACGACTGGTTGACCCAGCCTCATGTGAGGCGGCTTACCTGCCTCAGTAAGTCGTCTCAGTGAAGCAGCACTAGATAAAAGAGCGGTGGAAATCCGTCCTGCAACAAGGAGGCACATTACCTACACCCTAAGGATTCCTTCATCATCATATGACTGAAAAATTGTTGAGCATGATGTTAAACCCCAAGCACTCACTCACTAACTCATTCTGACTATTACCAGCTTGTGTTTTGTAGACAGGTATGTTGACAAGGTTGTAAGTCAGCATGGAGAGCACATGAGCACAGATCAGCTGTGTGTTCTGCTGGTCAGTGAAGTGCAGAAAGCTGCAGGCTTAGGTGAGTGGCACACTCTACAAAATTATGCAAAACATTGTTGGCCTAAAAATGTACGATTTGTAATTTCCACAAATGGCTTGTTTAAAATAAAAAAGAAGGAAATTAAAGAGACTAGGATTCTGTTGAAAGAGCTTAGTGGTAAGGGGTGCACTGTGCAGGTGTGATTTTGATCTCAAGTCAGGGTAAATCAAGTGACTGCTAATGTGGTGAAATTGGCTCTTCTCACTGTCCGTCAGCATGGATGATAGGCCAGTGCTTGGCCTCCCTTATGTCAGATAAATTTTGCTGAAGCATAGGTCCAGCCACATCCTCAAGGGTGTCACATGTGTATAGAATTATACTCTCATTTTGCAGCCTCTTAAAGTGAGATAACTTGTCATCCATCTGGAGGGTGACAGGCTTTCTTACACCCCTTAAACCTGAATTTTTGAGGAAGGTGTTAAACTGCAATAAAATCAAACAAGAAACAAACAAGATTTTGCTCTGCTATTCGTACGACATTTTTTCTGATGTGAAAAAATCACCCCTGCCATTGATGATGATGTGCTATAATGTAACTTTTCTGCCGGCGTTATGTTTACAGCTCACCCCTGGAGTGTGCGGACAAACAAGAGATTGTGGAGGCCATGTCAGACAGAGGCTGCGAAAGAGAACACGGACTATGTCACTGCAGAAAACTTGAAGCCTGTTCATTTAAACACTTCAGGTTAGTTGAAAGCTGAATTATATCTTACAGTTTGTCTGTGTACTTGATCCTAGGAACCTGTTCAAACAGCAGGTGACAGACCCTTGACAAATATGGTCATATTGGAGGGGGTTTCATGTCCTTATCCTTCCACCACCTTATCATGTCAGAAAAATATTTTAATATATCATTTTTGTCCTCCCCCATGCCCCACACCTTGTTGGAAACTGGTTGGGGAATATAGGGATTTGTGCTATCCATCATTTCGTCAGGTAAATTGAGAACTTTTTGACTGATTGCTTGCAAAAAAACTCAGGTTTTTGAGATTGATTTTTCATCTCTATGTGCAAAAAAATACTTTGTCCAGACAGTAAACTTCCAAACTTTTCGGCAGATGGTTTTTCGGATGGTACATGTAGGACAAGATCTTAGATCAGTTTCTGAAAGCATTCAAAGTACTATAGCCATGAATCAGAATGGTCGTCGTTGCTGATATTGTACTGGCGTAAAGTTTGTAGCATGTGACCTCTCTTGTCAGATTTGCCCGGAGGTCAAGGACCGCTGGACATGGACAATGTGATCAATGAGCAAGACCTACGTTACTTCCTGGATGGACCGGCTGTGCAGGACATGGAGTCTGCTGTCCTACAGAACCCAGCCAATGTTCAGCTGTGGGTCTT
Source organism: Liolophura sinensis (assembly GCF_032854445.1). Classification (NCBI taxonomy): domain Eukaryota; kingdom Metazoa; phylum Mollusca; class Polyplacophora; order Chitonida; family Chitonidae; genus Liolophura; species Liolophura sinensis. Next base: position 51,008,977 of record NC_088295.1, read on the forward strand.
GTTGGCGTACAAGAAACTACGTGGCACTGATGAGGAAAGGTAAAATAACCATATGTGAGATTATATTGTGAGTATGCTGGTATACAAGTCTTCTACAGTTCTTATTATAAGCTAACACTCAAAATACTCTGACATTGACACAATTGCTCTGTAGCCCTAATGTTTACAGCTACACTCCATGGCTTTACATTCGACAGGAATCCGGGATTTGGATTCTTATCCTCTTATCCTTAGGGAATGCTCTGGAATTCTGGTAAAAAAGGAACATTCAAATTTTATTTGAATAGAATATACATTGTTTCAAATCATTAAAGTTATGGGGGGCCTCCATGGCTCAGTCGGTTAGAGCCCCAGCTCAGCCTCTCACCAATTCGGTCGCTGTGAGTTCAAGTCCAGCTCATGCCGGCTTTCTCTCCGGCCGTACGTGAGAAGGTCTGGCGGCAACCTGCGGATGGTTGTGGGTTTCCACCAAGCTATTCCCGGTTTCCTCCCACCATAAGGCTGGCCGCCGTCTTCTAAGTGAAATAATCTTGAGTACAGCGTAAAACGCCAACAAATGAATAAAATAATAAATTAAAGTTTATGAAAATGAAAATGCCCCAAATCTCTTCACTTATATACGTTACATGCATAGGTAGGCATTAAAACTTTTATTTGGAGCAACTGCTTTGTGGCATTAGATTCTCGCATCTACGGGAATCCAATTAGATCCTGTAAAAATCGACGAAAACAAAGCGCTGTACTCCGTTGCTCAGTTTGGGCATATCCTTGCCTTGCAGTGGGGAGAGTGTTCCCATGGACCTGTGTCTGAACGTACTGGCCAGAGCGCTGGAGGAGAATAAGAAAAGCTCAGAGCTGTGGTACCATTACTTGAAAATCTACCGCCATCACCCCGACGCTGAGGACATCGCTGAGCTGTGCGAGACAGCCCTGGCTTGTACTCCCAGTTACCCAATATACCGCCAGGTTAACATCTTATGCATCTGTCTTCTTAATTCGTTAGTTACCTTAATTCTTCAACCTTTTTACATGTGATTCTGTGCTTTTTATGCACTGAATTTACTTTGATCTTAGAGGCAATACTGCATATACATATGTACGCTGGATGGGTTAGCCAATTTCAGGACTTCACGAAAAGTACAATTTTATCAATGGACATAGAATAATACCCTGAGAATATATTTGAATAAACATCTGATAAACATGCATAGAGGTTGCAGAATTATGTTTTATTTATTTGATCGTTCCTTAATGCATGAGAATTACTGTACATGTAAGTCTATATAAATAAATTTTTTTTTATTTGCTTTTCCTGTTTTTTGAAAGGGCGTATAGCTAAACTACTTGTATTTCCGCGTTGATGAAGATTACAAAAGCAGAAAAGAGGACAAGTGGTTAAGATGTTGATCTAGGGACTGATTCAGTGTTAGCCCTACCCCAGCTTTAGAAGGGAATCTGTGAGAGATTTTCTCTTGTCCCTACTATTATCAAGGCCTGGGTGGGAATAAATAGATGAAAGCCCTTGTAAGACTGTTCATGTTGTCTTACATGAACTTCTTTGGAGCATTTATCTTCCACCTATATGACACATAGCATGAGCTCACTATGGTGAGTTGTTTACTACAGGCACTCCTGTTTCTCTCCTGCAATAAAACGACTGGCACAACTCCAAACCTTGAGGCACACCATATGCAGGTTCACTTGAACAGTTCTCATTGTGATGTCTTTGTGACAGTTAGCAGCCAGAGGCGTTTGTGGGAGCTGTTTGTGCGGTTTTGTTTTAAAGATCACACGGGGGAAAGCTTATCAGTAACTTGCTAAAGATGGGTGGTAACATTTCTGTATTAAAGGTAGGAAAAACTAACACACTAATTAACTAACTAATGCAAGTACATGTTTGCATATACATGTGTTTTATAATGCTGTGATAACAGTAGCTGTAAAAGTTTATAACAGTTATCTGTTTATTATTGCTTAACATTCACAATGATAATTGTTCTGTGCAAAATCGTAATAATCACAGTGGCATCCCGTTTTCAGTACCTCAGTATAGCAGTGTGCTTCTCAGAAAAAGAGTCGATAAGCAAGCGGCTGTTGAAGTACTTGGTGACTCCTGACCCGGATGACTCTGCCCTGGGTGACGCTGATTCGCGCTCGTTTCGTCTGCTGGAGTCTGTTGTGTACCTGGTTGATGTGTATGTTCAGAGTGGCAGGTACAAGACGGGGCTGCTCTATCTACAGGTATATCACCCCTTCTTTACACTTTTTATTACGTCAAGTCCCAGGAGTGGATACTTGTATGCAAGATTAACATTCTGCTCATTTACTCCATGTGGCCCTCTGCCCACTTTTACAGAACTACAGGATCAATCATATTTCACATCATCTCAAGGCATTCTATAACTGAGACAACTTTTTTACAGTTGCAAGAAACAGTTACATAAAAATCATCGAAAAAATTTTCATGTTATTTTATACATGAAAATTGCGCAGCGTTTGTAGCTGTTACATTAACATCCACGTGGCTGACACTTTACTGAGTTTGTCTTGTGTTGTCAGTCCTTGTTTCCATCGGAAGGGAAGCCGTCCAGTGAATTGTTCAGTCTGATGGTGCCCCTGGACAAGTGTATACTGTGGCTGACCTTAATCAGCTTGTCTCAGTTCCATCAGCTCCCAGCCCCCCTCATCAACCCATGTAACCAGAATCCAGGACAAGTCGTCTCCAGGGTAAGTTAGCAAGGCTCTATCTACCTCTTAACCTCAAGTTTAGCTTTTTTGTTAAGTGACACATTTTGCTTGATTCTGATTGATTTATCCAGCTTATGGAGCCACTTTAGTAAGATTTATTTTGAAGTGTGATCCAGATGTTGGCATTAGAAGTATCATTCTAAGGCCTTTATATACTTTTGATAGTTGAACTTTAAAAGAAATACAGTACATATTCTAAATTTTGTACTTTTTATAGTCTATACCCAGTTCTCATCTATTTGCACTAATAATACTGCTTTGGACTGACAGTAAGACCATAATCTTGACATGACACCTTAATGTCCGAGCAAGGCAGTGCTGCCCTCTAGTGCAGCTGTAAGCTGGTCACACTAGCAAGACTGTTCGTGAAGGAAAGGTTGGTTTGAGCTGCGCGAGATTGATGTGACACTGACTCTGTACAATGTAGTGTATAAGAAGTACAGATGTTGTTACATGTAGTGGTGCAATGAATAACCTGGTTTGATTGAAATGATTTAAACTATTTTCTCCACGGTGCTTTATATATTTGCATTATTGGATATTGAGTATTGGACAGTGAGTGATTGAACTTTTCGTAGATTCTCTTGGCTGTTGGCATTGTAGTGATTGAATTTACTTTCTCATTCCTCTTTGTGCACTCCAAATTAACATAACGCTATTTCCCCAATATCTCAATATGTTTTTTTAGAAAGTCTTCCAGTTGCCATGGGAAGATCATGCTGATGTTACCAGAAATGTTGACAACATTCTAGAGATACTGTGGAGAGCTGTTGACAGTTGCTGTCCTCAGGAGGGTCTTGCAGGGGAGACTCGTCAGGAGAGCGGCTCAGCTGCGCAGGAGGATGAGATACGGATGGCCTTGTACTCCAACATTCTGACTGTTCAACAACTGTATGTTAGGTACAGCTCACAGAACTGCTCTTAGTGTGGCTTCAATGCACAGCACCTGTACTTTTGTGTTAAAAAAAAAACAGGCAAAACATTTATGCGTATTTCTGTATGTCTGTACAATATCTATGATGCCACAACCATTTATCCCATAGACTCCGCTCTTGTTGGCTGTATTTCTGAGGAACCTCGGGAAGTGTAGTGTCAAGTATCCAAAACTTCTGCAAATTTGACAGTGATATTGTCAAATCTTTTCAGTGGATTCTACCTTTGACATTCTGGGTTTGTGTACAAAAGCTATAGTCTACATTCCTCCAAAGGGCTTAGTGAGTGTTCCTCAAGTGTAGAATGAATGCTATGTGTGGTAGAGGCCTGCTAGTTACTGTGTGTGGCAGATATGAATTCTTGTCACAGGGCAGAGCACTAGTTATCTCAGAGAGGTTTTGACCTGTGTCGGAATGAATGCTATGTGTGGTAGAAGCCTGCCAGTTACTGTGTGTGGCAGGTATGAATTCTTGTCACAGGGCAGAGCACTAGTTATCTCAGAGAGGTTTTGACCTGTGTCAGAATGAATGCTATGTGTGGTAGAAGCCTGCCAGTTACTGTGTGTGGCAGGTATGAATTCTTGTCACAGGGCAGAGCACTAGTTATCTCAGAGAGGTTTTGACCTGTATCAGAATGAATGCTATGTGTGGTAGAAGCCTGCCAGTTACTGTGTGTGGCAGGTATGAATTCTTGTCACAGGGCACAGCACTAGTTATCTCAGAGAGGTTTTGACCTGTGTCAGAATGAATGCTATGTGTGGTAGAAGCCTGCCAGTTACTGTGTGTGGCAGGTATGAATTCTTGTCACAGGGCAGAGCACTAGTTATCTCAGAGAGGTTTTGACCTGTGTCAGAGATGTATGTACATTTATAACTGGTTAAGATTTAGAAGTATATGAAATAGTTTACTGTTGCTTTTACCCTTAATACCTTCTTATGGACTATCATGTTTTGTACACTTATGTATTGCAACCTGCAGTCAAAAGTATGAAGCATATTGCATTTGACTTCTTCAGTTTTACAGCCTTATTTTAGAAAATTGGACATATTACTAACCCTTTTCAATCAAATTGTGTGTTAATAAACTCAAGTCACCTTAAGTCAGAATCATTTTTTTTTAAATATCAGTGTGTCAATATTGGATGCCAATGTACTTTTATGGCTTAACTCAGTTTCTTATGTCTTTGATTCTCAGTATATTTTCTCCAGTGCTTAATAGCTCTGAAACCTAATTACATCATTGTTTATCACGAAGCATTGTTGGTAGAAGCAAAATTTTGCTTTATAAATGAATGAAGATTGATAATTGTTGTAATACAGATTGATTTTTAAGAGAAGAAAACATTTATCCGTGATGTGTGGATTTTACAATGATTTGTGTTACAGTGTGGAGACTGCCCGCTCAACATGCTCTCGGTGGAAGGGAGATAACCCTAATCTGCCTCAACTCTGGACCCTGGCATCATCAATTGAGTTCAATACTGGAAATGTTGATGCTGCTATTCAGGTAGGTTTCTCTTTATAAGACCTCTTGCATATGTAAGTCAAAAACACTGTGCATGTGCATGTGATTTTAATTTGGACCAAATTATTTTATGTTTTATTTTACTTACATATTTAATTGGTGTTTTATGCCGTACCCAAGAATATTTTACTTATACGGTCAGCATTATAGTGGGAGGAAACCGGGCAAAGCCCAAGGGGAATCCCACGACCATCCACAGGTTGCTGACAGACTTTCCCATGTACGACCAGAGATAAGCTGGACTTGAACTCACAGCGACTTGGTGAGAGGCTCCTGAGTCATTGAGCCGCACTGGCATGCTAAACACCGTGGCCACAGAGGCCTTTATTGTTTTATGGCAAGCGTTTTAAGAACAGACACTGATAACTCTTGTCAAAATCGTGATTTAAATGTATATGTTTTTTTTTATAATGTGGGCATGTTTTCTTTATCTTTTTGGTCACAGATTCTGGAAGAAGGCCTAAGATATCAGCCTCACTGTGCCAAATTGTACCAAAGTGCTGCTAATCTCAGCCTGAGTAAGGTGAGCACAAGCCCTAGTACATACTCAAACACCATACCCTGCTGGTCAGCAACTTGTGTCCTCCCAGCACAGGCTGACAGATGGTCATCAGGTAGTAAACACAAGCTTTCAGATATCTGCATTTTAGTTAACTATACAAGTGAGAGTAGGAAATGGCACACCGATAGTGGTTAGCTTGCTTATTTCCATGATTACATCATCTGTAGCAGTTCATAAAAAGTATATAATCTGGCCGTGGAAAGCTGTGCAAAAGTAGCAAGCATAACTGTTAAACGTAAGGTTTATACACTGAGTGGATGTGGAAGTGGCATTTCCACAAGCAGTTATTCTCTGAGCAGTCTCATGTGCTGCATGTTTGTGTTTTCAGAAGGACAGTGACCGTGCCCTGGGGCTGTTAGAGCAGTGTGTGATAGCGCTGTATGAAGTAGATATAGCTGACTCCAAAACCTGCGATCCTAACCTCTTATATTGGTAAGTGGTGGTATTGAAAGCTGCCTCGCTTGGCACTCAGCACTGAAAGGTTAGAACATGGAAATAGCACTGGTTGGTCCGATGTCGGTATAATGTGACTGTCGGGGTATGATATCTGGTGGCCAACCTGATGCTTCAGTGGTGGCAGCACTTTGATTTATTTATTTATTTATTTATTTGATTGGTGTTTTACGCCGTACTCAAGAATATTTCACTTATACGACGGCGGCCAGCATTATGGTGGTTGGAAACCCACGACCATCCGCAGGTTGCTGGCAGACCTTCCCACGTACGACCGGAGAGGAAGGCAATATGAGCTGGACTTGAACTCACAGCGACTGCATTGGTGAGAGACTCCTGGGTCATCACGCTGCGCTAGCACGCTAACCAACTGAGCCACGGAGGCCCCGGCAGCACTTTGATGGCATGGACTCACCGTCCGACAAGGAGACACAGTATACATATATGTACACATGCCTAATGAAAAATTGTTTGGAAGTACAACGTAAGACTCCAAACATGCATACATACTTACTTATTGAAAGCTCACACCCGTACATGTATGGGTACATGTTCTAAACGTTCTAAACAGAGAACTCACCTGGGACCTCCCTGGCTCATTTGGTTAGCCCGCGTGCGCAGCGTAATGACCCAGAAGCCTCTCACCAATGGGGTCGCTGTGAGTTCAAGTCCAGTTCATGCTGGCTTCCTCTCCAGGCGTAAGTGGGAAGGTCTTCAGCAACCTGGTCATGGGTTTCCCCTGGGGTAGGCCTGGTTTCCTCCCGCCATTATGCTGGCCGCCATCATATACATAAATATTCTTGAGTACGGCGTGAAACACCAATCAAATAAAAACATCAAATAGAACTCATATAATTTGAGTTTGGATACCTTGACTAAAGTGGGTAGACTTCAGAGGTTTGCAGTAATCATGAATGACTCTCAGAATCTTCAAATGACAAGAATATAAAGTTGATTTGAGATATCTATCCTGAAGGTTCTAATAAAACATAACATTGATAAGAACAAAAATATCCTACACATTTGTTTTTTTGTTTCTCTTTCAGCCGAACATTGGGTCAGCCAGTTCCACTGAGCTACAAACCCCCACCTTTTGCTGCTGGTGTTACAGAGGCTTTAGTACGGGATCAAATTGGTTCCCTCTGGCTGAACTACTGGTAATGTCTCCACTCCAGCTGGTAATGCCCCCCCCCCCTCCATTACACTTGGTAAATTCCACACTACACCTGGTAATGTCTTCCATGAGAGCTGGTTATGCCTCAATATATAATAGAGCTGGTAATGTCTCCAGTACACCGATAATGTCCACACCACATCTGGTAATGTCCTCCTTGAGAGCTGGTAATGCCTCAATACGTAATAGAGGTGGTAATGTCTCCAGTACACCTGGTAAAGTCCTCACTACACCTGGTAATGTCCTCCATGAGAGCTGGTAATGCCTCTGTATATAATAGAGGTGGTAATGTCTTCAGTACACCTGGTAAAGTCCACACTACACCTGGTAATGCTTTCCGTGAGAGCTGGTAATGCCCTACTCTCACTCTGTATATAATAGAGCTGGTAATGTCTCCAGTACATTCGGTAAAGTCCACACTACAGCTGGTAATGTCCACACCACTATTGGTAATGTCCTCCATGAGAGCTGGTAATGCTTCATTATATAATAAAGCTGATAATGTCTCCACTACAGCTCGTAATATCTTCAATACACTCGGTAAAGTCCACACTACAGCTGGTAATGTCCACACCACTATTGGTAATGTCCTCCATGAGAGCTGGTAATGCTTCAATATATAATAAAGCTGATAATGTCTCCACTACAGCTTGTAATGTCTTCAGTACACCTGGTAATGTCCACACTACAACTGGTATTGTCCTCCATGAGACCTGGTAATGCCTCAATATATAATAGAGCTGGTAATGTCTCCACTACAGCTGGTAATGTCTCCAGTACACGTGGTAAAGTCCACACTACACCTGGTAATGTCCACACCACACCTGGTAATGTCTTCCATGAGAGCTGGTAATGCCTCAATATATAATAGGGCTGGTAATGTTTCCACCAGAGCTGGTAATGTCTCCAGTACATGTGGTAAAGTCCACACTACAGGTGGTAATGTCCACACCACACCTGGTAATGTCCTCCATGAAGGCTGGTAATGCTTCAGTATATAATAGAGCTGGTAATGTCTCCACTACAACTGGTAATGCCTCCAGTACACCTGCTAAAGTCCACACTACACCTGGTAATGTCCTCCATGAGAGCTGGTAATGCCTCAGTATATAATAGAGCTGGTAATGTCTCCACTACAGCTGGTAATGCCTCCAGTACGCGTGGTAATGTCCACACCACACCTGGTAATGTCCTCCATGAAAGCTGGTAATGCCTCAATGTATGATAGAGCTGGTAATTACCAGCTGTACTGGAGACGCTACAGCTGATAATGTGCCCTAGTACATGTAAAGCTGGTCATGTCTAATCTTTCTGGTAATCTACCCTCTACATCTGGTAAATTCTCACCGTTGTGGGCGATGTCTCCGCTACAGCTGGTAATGTTTACTTTGTTGTTGATGTCCCAACCACATCTGGCAACTTTTTAACTTTTTATATACATCTGCTGTTTGAAAGATGTCCAGTTGTCCATCTGTCCATCTGTGTCAGTGCCATGCCTGTAAATGTTTTGCATATGCAGTTTTAATATTTGGTGGATGGATAGATGATTTTGATTTTATATGCATGAGTAGGATGTGATGTTAAAGTTAGAAAAGCGGTTTTCTTGCAGTCTGTTACTAGAACTACAGGGAGACCCAGGCCAAGCTGTTGAGAGCTATGAGACAGCCTTAGGGCTCCTCCAGTCTAGGCAACATCTCACAGACGTGTGGCAAGGGTAAGCTGGAACTTGATATCTGTTTATTCTAGCATGGTACGTGGGAAGGTCTTTCAGGAGCCTGCGGATGGTCGTGGGTTTCCCCTGGGCTCTGCCCGGTTTCCACCCACCATAATGCTGGCCACCGCCGTATGAGTGAAATATTCTTGAGTACGGCGTAAAACACCAATCAAATAAATACATAAATATTCTAGCCTATATGGATTTTATGAAGTAAAAACGCTGAATTAGTGGTGTCTGTTTCTGTAGAAATTTCTTCCCCACCAAAACCTGAGAGCTTCATGTACGGTTAGATATTCCAGAAAGCAGCCCAAAACATCGAACAAATGCAGAAGATAATTGAGACAGGGCGTCATGTCCTGCATATGTTCACGTCTCTGTGTCGTTGAAGGTACCTTCAGTTCCACCAGCGCCAGCTGAGCTCTTTGGGTCTGAAGGAGAAGCAGAAATCTTTGCTGTCCCTCACTCGCCTTCTACATCGCTGCCTCAGCTCAATCCCCGTCAAGAGGCCACTGCCCTGCCCAGGGGACGGTCACTGGATGGACTACACAGACCATAACCAGGTTGTGGAAGTCTTCCTGAGATGTTTCCCAGAGGACCAGAGGTTACTGGTATACAGGAGACTGGTCCAGCTCATGCCCACCAATGTCAACCTCATCATCAGGTGCAGTACTACAACCTATCACTGTAACAGTGGGTCAGGATAGCTATATGTGTACAGTAAGCTTGTGATCTCCCTTCTTTAGAAAGTCTCTAGCCTTGCTTTGCACATACTAAACTGCCAATCAGCTCTACTTTAGGTGCTGTCTAACAGTTTTGACATGCTGAAAGCAGAGTGAAAGGTACATAAATGTTATATGTCACAGATGTGATCTCTGTTTTGGAAAGTTTCCTTTGCTGTTTAAAAATGTATTGGGGAATAGAACAGATAATAATGAGGAATACAACATACAGTAATGAGAAATACAGCAAAGTAAGGAGGAATACAACAGAATACAACAGGTAGTGATGAGGAATACAACACATAGTAATGAGGGATACAGCAAAGTAAGGAGGAATACAACAGATAGCGATGAGGAATACAACACAGTGATGGAGAATATCGCAGATAGTAATGAGGAATACAACATATAGTAATGAGAAATACAGCAAGGAGGAATACAACAGATACTAATGAGGAATACAGCAAAGTAAGGAGGAATACAACAGAATACAACAGATAGCGATGAGGAATACAACAGATAGTGATGAGGAATACAACACATAGTAATGGGGAATGTTGCAGATAGTAATGAGGAATACAACACAAGTGCTTATCACATAACACTATTATTTCCTTACAATAAAAATGCCTGTGTACAGCCTTAGGGCTCCTGCTGGTCAAATCTAAGCACTGAGTTCCTCATGGTTTTGGTCATATCAAAATGTAGGGCCCACTTTTCTTTCATTGGCAGCATTGGTAATACGATTGTGCATGTGTTTTGTTCAGTCATTGTGAGATGTTTGCTGGATCAGTACAACTAGTGTAGAAAAAGTATATGTACATGTATACAGGGGCCTACATATACATGCACCGTAAACTACTTCTTTCCAATGCCACCCTTTACTGGATGTGGTCTATGGATAAACTCCTCCTTGAACGTTTTTGTCTCTCAGGTCTATAGAGCAGGCCCTTTCTGTGGAGGATTATGCAGAAGCCAAGAGTCTGTGCAACTCTGTGCTGTTTGAACAGGCTGCCAACTGTCGGCTGTGGAAACTGTGAGTATGAACCTATCACCCATCAGCTCTGCTCCGGCTAAACTTTGTCCCTTACTTAGAGGTGAAATTCACTATGACAGTGTAGACAGGTGCTGTGAAATTCACTGTGACAGTGTGGACATGTGCTGTGAAATTCACTATGACAATGTAGACTGGTGCTGTGAAATTCACTATGACAATGTGGAAATGTGCTGTGAAATTCCCTATGACAATGTGAACATGTGCTATGAAATTCATTATTGCAGGTGTGGCTGAGGCACTATTGCAGTGCATATGTTGTAAAATGCATTATTGCAATGCTGGTATGTGTTGTACTGTTGCAGTGTTGGTATGGGTTGTAAAACTAACTATGGCAGTGTGGGCGTGGGTTGTACTATTGCTTTGTTGAGATATGTTGTAAAATTAATTATTGCAGTGATGGCATGTGTTGTACATGTTGGCAAATGTAGGCAAATGTTGTAAAATTCACTAATACAGTGTTGGCATTTGTTGTAAATTTACTATTACAGTGTTGGCATGTGTTGTAAATTCATTATTACAGTGTTGGCATGTGTTGTAAATTCACCATTACAGTGTTGGCTTGTGTTGTAAATTCACTATTACAGTATTGGCTTGTGTTGTAAATTCACTATTACAGTGTTGGCATGTGTTGTAAATTCACCATTACAGTGTTGGCTTGTGTTGTAAATTCACTATTACAGTGTTGGCTTGTGTGGTAAATTCACCATTACAGTGTTGGCTTGTGTTGTAAATTCACTATTACAGTGTTGGCTTGTGTGGTAAATTCACTATTATAGTGTTGGCATGTGTTGTAAATTCACCATTACAGTGTTGGCTTGTGTTGTAAATTCATTATTGCAGGCAGTTACACAGGGGCAAACTAGCCAGATGCAGGACTAAATTACTTGAGATATTTTGACATTTTTTCATTGTTTCAGATTTCATGTGTTACACAGTTAACATAAGCAGTTTTGTCATAAATTAAGACTGAATTTTTCTTATGAGAAATGTGCACATGTACATCACTTCTAACGCCAGAAGGTATATAGTGAATCTTTTGTGAACCCACAACCAAATGGTTTGGGAATTGAGTATACTGACCAGCATTCTTGAACATTTTCACACTTCCTTTCTTTTTGTGTTTTGCAAAATTCTCAGCAATGGTCCATTATAACCTGACAGTTTTGTGTGAACCCTCAGCCTGATGGAATACACAGACTTTACCTGGTTATCAGGTTTAAGAATCTTCTAACAGTTGACAGATCTGTGCTGTTTGCTGCAGATGAACTTGTAAACATAAGTTTGCTGTTGAAGAATGTATATCTTTGCTGTTACAGAGCAATTGGCGTGACCTTGAAGATGAAAAAGTACAGGGAGGTTGGTAAAAAAATAAGGCTGTGCCTCTTTCCTGTTTTTGTTTGTTTTTTTTGTGTCAAATTTTATTGTCGCTGTTATAGGACTTTACAAATAGAAATTTTACCCTTATGTCTGAATCATTGCCTCTTTACAATGTGTACTTAGCAATTTATGAATTTGAGAAAAAATGCACTAGATTTTAAGTAAGTAACTTTGATGGTAATGTCAGTGTTTACAGATGACTCTAATTTATGTATTTGCCATCTCTCATTAACACCACCCCCCACCCCCACCCCCACGCTTTACTCTGATGTTCAGAGTTTTTCTGCAATACTGATAAGTGAAGAGCACTCATATCATTGGAAATGACAATATCTCAGGAACACAGTATTTCATAGTGCTGTGTGATGAACTTCTATATGTAAGTTGAAGATTTATTTGTTGCATTTTTCGCAAGTGAACTCATTATGTTTGCTTTCCAGGTGCACAAGTTGTATAAGAGAGCTGTCCAGAAGTTACCCTTGATGTTTACACTGTGGAAAGATGTAAAACTTCCTTTGCTGGTTTCGTCTGTATTTAAAAAATAGTTTTACTAATGAGACATTGGCATGAATTGGCAGTATTCTGTAATGAGAGGCCGACCATTGTGCAAGGGTCAACCGAATGCATGATGAGTAAAACATTGGGCTTATTTTGGATGATGCTGATGACTAAAGCCTTTGGCTACAGTTTGTGTTTCTGTTAAAAGTAGATAAGTATCAGTTCACATTATGAAGTCATGTGTTCAAGCACATTGTTTTACTCAGTGGCCAAGCAAAATGTGTAATCTTCTGTTATATGAAATACCCTTTGACTGAATAGCAATTTAATGTGGGTAAGTATTGGGTGTGGTACCAGTGAGGTTGACGGCTTATATCCGACCCTTGTTAGGGTCCTGGACCAATGACGGTCCCAGACCCAATGAGGTTGATGGCTTATATCCTTGTTAGGGTTCCAAACCCATGAGGTTTATGGCTTACATCCTGTCCTTGTTAGGGTTCCGAATGAATGAGGTTGATGGCTTATATCCTGTCCTTGTTAGGGTTCCGGACCAATGAGGTTGATGGCTTATATCCTGTCCTTGTTAGGGTTCCGGACCAATGAGGTTGATGGCTTATATCCTGTCCTTGTTAGGGTGCTGGACCAATGAGGTTGATGGCTTATATCCCTTGTTAGTCCACCTGTTGCCTTGAAATGACTTTCTTCAGGTTCTTAGGAAAGTGCTGTGGGTTATTTCAGGAACTCTGGTATCCTCCAGCCGTACATGTAATTCTGACCAGCATCACATGTAAAGTAACCGTTTCTTTAGTATGGCCATTTGTTTTCCTAAGCACTTTTCTCCAGCAGCTGAGGTAATATAAGCTAAGGTTAATTGCAACAGAGTTTCTCAAATCTCATTTTTCACAATGAAATGCTGTTTTATTTTCAGTTTTTGCTGTTTGAGGTGACTGAAGGGTCAGAGAGTGGAGCCAAATGGGTGATAGAACAGTGCCAGAAGCTGGGTGTCAACATCAAGGCATTTGTAGCAACAGTGTCCAAATTGCCAACTTGACAGCAACCTACTCTCAAACCCCATTCCTGTGATCATAAACACTCATGCGCACTCAGTCTTCACACTCCCATCGTCACATTGCATTTGTCATATCAAACCTATCCTGTCCAGAAATTGTCTGGAATAAATGTGAATTCCAAAACTCCACCTCTCTCTCAATCATCCATGAAACTCCACCCCCACCCCTACACCGCCACACCCCTAACAATCAAATACATGTTACATCCAAGTGGTGCCAAAAACGCTGAACATGCAATGTGAATCTGACAGAAATTCATCCAGAAGGACCTGTTGAGACAAAGACATTGTAGGCAGTGACTGACTGAGTGACTGACTGACTGGCTGGCCAGCCTCTAAGCTAACAGCTGTAAGTATTTCCTGTGGCTGCTTTTGTTTTTTTCACTAGGCCTTCCCCTAAACCTTCATATCAACCTGCTTTTCTCAAACTGTCGGCAGTGTTCACTTTGGTGTGTTGTGCTTGATGTGGGATGCTTGGTTGTACAGTTTTCTGTAGTTTTGTACAGTTTTCTGTACAGTATTCTGTAGTTTTGTAGAGTTTTCTGTAGACTTGCAACTTTTGTCTTGAAAGTTCAACAGTGATTTATTATTCCCCCTGAGATTCTGTTGACAGCTAATTGGTCCTGTAGCCAGGTGTCTTTAAGACATAGCTCTCTTTGGCTGCATGTCATTGGACAGGTGTACAGAACTTTGCAAACAAGTGCAGATTTGAATCATGTTGCTGAACTTCAAGTGACATCAGGTTGATGTTAAGACATTTTGTTCATGAAAAAATGTGCTGAAAAATACTACACCCAGAGAGAAATTTTGCATATTATGAGCTTCAAATTTACTTCTAGGTTGTAAAGAAACTGTTAGGAAAAAAATGAAGCTCAAGTGATATGGTGCAAGTATTAGTGTTATGTTGAGGTAATTAAAAAGTTATTCTATAATTATAATAACTACATGCCTGATTTTTTACACTAGAACGTGTTAGGTCCAAATTCGTTCCACATTCCAAGGCTATGAGTTGCAAGTCTGTATGCAAAAAAATAACAAAAGCTCCCTATGTATTCTTTTGTTTTTCATTGTGCTCAAGTGTACAAAAAAAAATTCTTTTTGTTGGTACTGTTCCATTTGTGAACAGATGTCCGTCTTGCCTTTTGCTTGAGCTGAACTCAAATCTGTGGAATAAGCAGGACATGTGTATTGTACATTCTGTAGTACACTATATACGTGTGGCTCTGCATCTGTGTCCTACCTGATGGTGAACAATTCTCATTGGCTGAGTGACTTGTGACGCTTGTGAGAAGATTGGTTTTAAGGGTACATCTGTATGTGCATGCAAACTGTAGATTCAAAAAACATAGTTAATGGAAACCTCAGATACTTGTATATATACATTTGTGTAAGTGCATATACAAGTCCGGTTGTTCAGTTCAGTTGTTATGGTTGTAGAACTTGAACATTGAGAAGTTTCTTCCAAATGAGAACTATTTGAGAAGATGTATGTAGATAATTTTGAAGTGTGATACTACATGTAGTCAAACATGTGATGTCAAGGCAAAGATGAAGACCCTATTTGAACTACCTACCAGTAACAGCGATATGTCAAGAACAGATGGATTGGTGGATAGCGTGGAAAACGAAGAATTGTCATCATTTGGATGCAATCTATACTTGGGGAAAGTATAGACAAAAGTGATTGCCTGGAAGAAGTTGTTCAAGAAGAATGTTCAGTGAGAAGGATTTCCAGACAGGCAGCAATTTTGTGAAGAATGTTGGCTGGAAGACTGAAGACAGCGGGCCGAATCGGTTATCTTTTGCAGAAGGTGTAGCTGAGAAGTTCCGTGAGTAATGAAGAAGAAAGAATTTCTTGAGAAACACCACCACCACAACAACAACTGGGTGACATCACGGACTCAAATTCTTACTTCTGGGAAGATTATTTACATGCATGGATACTGTTCTTAAAAAACACGCTTGTGTTAGTTTTAAGGGATGTGTTTTACAAATTTTTTTGTTTAAGTTATGTTTATGATTGTTGGTGTTTTTGAATTTTTTTTGTCCAAGCATTACTATAAGCAGCTGTTGCCTTTGCTATCATGCCTGTGATTTGGGGGGGGTGGGGGAGGGGGTTAATTGCAGAGGTACATGTAAGCAGGTAAGTTGTTGACATGGTTGAAGTCTTCCGTCTTGCTGACCTGTTGTCTTGCTGAAGGCCTATCTGTAATGGGGATAAAGAAGTATACTTTAATTGATAAATTCATTTTGAACACAAACTGGCTTACATCCTATGTAAGCCATAGTTTTAGTTATGCACTTTTGTGAATCATAAATTTCATGATAAGTGGAAGGCCATCGGCATTTTGGCATAATTCTTTTTAAAATAATAATTCAAAGATAACCGACTGAAATGTTTATTTCTTTTGTTGTTAGTGTTTCGTGATACTTTGGAGCTACTTTCCAAAAGCGACTTTGTGTGTCTGTGTGTTGAGTTGTCCTCAATTAATAGGACAATGATTATTGCTGAGCTTGGCAACCTCAAAATTGTCATTTTTGCTAAAGTACATCTACACTCCATGTTCCATGCTTTTGGAAAATAGTCCCCAATATGATGTCATAAATTAATTTACATAAATTTTTGTGTATTTGTGTATTTTTGTATTTCTATGAAGATCCGTTTGTTTGGTCCGTTATTAGTGGTAGACGTTGGACACCTTTAGAATGTTGACTTTTTAATATTTAACGAAGAGGATAGTTTCTTGGATAGGTCGGGTATTTACACGATGACGTTGGTTTGAAAACTGGTTACCCGGACAATTGGCCTTTAAATGCTTCTTGAATAATGAAAAAAAAATTCTCTTTTGCTGATGAAATCAAATGATATTCTAAAGAACTGATTAGAATTTACTTCCAATTGATAAATAAAACGTGGCCAAAGTACTTATACATCGTTGTATATTAATTACATGTTTTGTATGCAATATATTGGAGAACAGATTATCTTGTCTTTGTGTTCTTTGAATTCGCTTTTGCAGTACATATACCTTATTACCTTAAGTGTAGATTCCAAGAAAAACTATGTTAAAGGCAGAAAGAGCCTATACTCACCCAAGGTTAAATCCGCTCCCCACCCTCCACCCACCCAAAGTAATTCTGGCTGTAAGATTTGTAGTCCTGTCTTTGCGGTGACGACTTGTGTGCTGACTGCTAACGTAGCACTCTTGTATTAATAGAGAGCAATGGCCTCTCCCACTTGGGACGGAGTCGCCGTTAGACGGGAAAAGGCATCTCATTCACTTGGATATTTTCGTATATGTATGGAGTAAGTGAGTGATTGGAGTTTAACGTCGTACTTAACATTTTTCAGTTATAAGATGACGAAGGATTCCTTAGAGTGCATGCGATGTGCCTCCTTGTTGCAAGACGGATTTCTACCGCTCTTTTATCTAGTGCTGCTTCACCGAGACGCCTTACCGAAGGCAGGTAAGCTGCCCCTCCTAAGCCAGGGTCAACCAGTCGTTGCACTGTCTCCTTCATGCAGAACGCCAAGCAAGGAAGTCACAACTTCCTCTTTTAAGGTCTTAGGTGTGGCTTAACCCAGGATTGATCCTGGATCCACCGCTCCCGAAGCAGACCTACATGTATGGAATAATTTTTAAGAACAACCTGTCTGCTATTTATAACTTATAAGATATCAATTGGCTCCACCTGTTGACAGTTACGTTTTCAAGACGTTTTATTGTGGACGTCATATATGATTGAATTTACTTTATTACAAATTGTTGCATGTATAAGATCTGGATCAGGTAAAGGATGCAAATGATTGAAATCAGCAAAATAATACAGCACGGGTAAACTGGGACAAGAACTCAAAAAATCAGGAGGCAAGTAGGCCAGGTGTCTGGTACACTGTGACTGGGTGAGTTGTCAGTGTAGACGTATTTGTCAAGAAGCATCAGTTACACCTTTCCATAGACGATAGCGTTGGGATAGTCATTTTACAAGGATATTCTGTGGACCAACCTGAAGTAAAATTCTGGCTTTAAATGCATGTTCCACAGGACGTAGAGATCAGGCCGTCGGATGTGTTTTCTCAGAGGATGAAGATTCGTAAGAAAAGAATTCAAGATGGTTAGCGCTGTAACTACCACGTATTTATCCAATGAGCTCTCGCTGTTTCGGCTGCATCTCTTGTCAGGAGGTTCATCATGCACATGGCGTAGGTCGCGATGATCTGTAAATTAGTAAACGTCCTCGTGGATGTTGTACTTGTCACTATGACAACAAATTCTAGTAACCGTCCATCTCGTGGATGTTGAACTTATTACGAGGACGACAAATTCTAGTAACCGTTCTCCCCGTGGATGTTGTACTTGTAACTAGGACGACAAATTCTAGTAACCGTTCTCGTCGTTGTTGAACTTGTAACTAGGACGACAAATTCTAGTAACCGTCCATCTCGTGGATGTTGTACTTGTAATCAGGAGGACAAAATTGTAGTAACCGCCCTCTTCGTGGATGTTGAACTTAACTAGGACGACAAATTCTAGTAACCGTCCATCTCGTGGATGTTGTACTTGTAATCAGGAGGACAAATTGTAGTAACCGCCCTCTTCGTGGATGTTGAACTTAACTAGGACGACAAATTCTAGTAACCGTCCATCTCGTGGATGTTGTACTTGTAATCAGGAGGACAAATTGTAGTAACCGCCCTCTTCGTGGATGTTGAACTTAACTAGGACGACAAATTCTGGTAACCGACCTCCTCGTGGGTGTTAAAAATGTAACTAGGACGACAAATTCAAGTAATCGTCCATCTCGTGGATGTTGTACGTGTAATCAGGAAGACAAATTCTAGTAACCGTCCATCTCGTGAATGTTGAACTTGTAACGAGGACGACAAATTCTAGTAGCCGTTCTCGTGGATGTTGAAAAAAGTATAGCATTTAGGAGGAGGATGGTGACTAAATTACATTCCTAGGCCTATATACGTATTAACCAAAACATCCGTGTCGAGGTCGGTGGTTGATTTACTACCTTTCCCTTTGTAGAAGTTTGAAAAACATACACGAGAAAAGCGGTGCCAGAAATATACCTATAGATGTATGTTAACCCTATACATTTAAATAGGAACACGTGATGAAGGCAGAATAAACCTATGCAGCCGGTAAATATAACATGTACGCCTGTAGCTTGAAGAAAATAATAATAAAAGAAACAAATCCCTGAGGTGTCTAATTTACCACAGGTATAAAATACAACGTCCACAAGCAGGACGGTTACAGGTTTACCTTCCTGTCGTCATAATGCACAATGTATGCATGATGAGGGAGGTGGCTTAAATACCTTCCCATATATAGGCCCTTAGTAGAAACGTATAACATCCGCGAGGAGGACGGCAGCTGCAAACACGGAACTCTGATTTGAATGGCGCAGCTACGAGAGTTGCTAAAACGAAATAAAAATCGGAGGAATTTTGCTCCGCCTCTGAGCAGAAAAGTTCCACAAGTAGCATAATGTCAAGTAACAAGTAACATAACATTTTAAGTCCACATAACAGATATGTTTATGGGGCCTCCGTGGCTCAGTTGATTAGCACGCTAGCGCAGCGTAATGACCAGGAGTCTCTCACCAATGCGGTCGCTGTGAGTTCAAGTCCAGCTCATGCTAGCTTCCTCTCCGGCCGTACGTGGGAACGTCTGTCGGCAAACTGCGGATGGTCGTGGGTTTCCCCCGGGCTGTGCCCGGTTTCCACCATAATGCTGGTTATTTAAATGTTATTTAAATAAAACCGAAGCCTCTCAGTCTGCCGAACTTGGTTAAAATGCCGTGACATTACAAGTACACACCGCTTTGGTGGCATACTGGTTAGAGTGTCTGCCTCGAAGTCAGGAGACACCATTCCCATCCTACCCACCGCAAAAAAGTATCACCTCTATATACCACCACCAAACTGAGAAAAAAAAATCAGCCTACTCGTTGAAAATTGTGGACCGAAACTTCAGTAATGATAAATGTAACTGCTCTGGAGTCGGACCCTTTAGATTTATATTGGCCAAGACTAGATTTAAGTCATATTTTATATTCAAAATTCAAAACTCAGCAGCCAATGCTCTCAAAGTCAAAGCATAATAGCAGCAGTTTTAGTTCATATTTAATATAGTCTGGTACATATATTTTTGTACACGAAGTACAAAACTGACGACTTGGTTTTAAGTTAAAAATGGTATTAAGTTTTAAACCAGTTTTGAACAACCGGACACTGATGCCGTGACTGTCTCGTTTGGATGGATTTCAAAAGGGCTTTGTACGGAGTATAGGTTAACTGCACGGGGGGTGACACACTTGTAATTTAATATACATGGGGGTCGGAGCAAACAAAACATCTAGTAGTTATGTATACATATATCCGGTGGTTAGGTGTCACGCGTGGGTTTTCCCCCAATACTTATCCTCACGTGCTTTGATATCAAGGATGTGATTATTACTATTAAGCCTGAAGTAAAACCCTGCACTTAAGAGAAGAAAACAAACACCCTATTTACATGGCTCCATTTTGAAGAGATTTTGTGGTGATCACACCCAGATTTTAGTTTAGGGATGATCTGTTGTCTCGATGTGGGTGTGGTGAATTCGGCTTGTGAATTCTTTCAAACCATTTTTTCCCAAGCTGGCGTCCAATAAAGCACATAGGCCTATAAGCCACAGTAATGCCGGCCCCTATAGCACAGTTGGTTGAGCGTCCGCTTCGGGAGCGCTTGATCCAGGGTCAAGCCAGGGTCGAGTCACACCTAAGACCTTAAAAGAGGAAGATGTCACTTGACCCATATCCGGCGGGGCGTCTCAGTGAAGCAGCACTAGATAAAAGGACGGTGGAAATCCGTCCTGCAACAAGGAGGCACATTACACGTACAAGCAATCTAAGCACTTCTTCGTTGTCATATGACTGAAAAATTGTTAAGTACGACGTTAAACCCCAAGCACTCACTCACTCATATTAACGTGGGAATTAAAAATACCAAAACATAAAGAACCTAAATGATATGAATCATGAGGATAAAAAATTTATGACAATGTGAACTAATATGAAGTTTATTTAATATATAATTACTGAGTCATCAGAAATCGCCTTAAACGAATATATCCGGCTCTGTGTGAAAAAAAAAATCTTCTCGGTGATACACATGCGTGTAGGCTGATTCTCTCCCCTCACCCTCGCCATAAGATACATCACGTTTCACCCCACCTACATTTAGGCCTACAATCCAAAAAACGCAAAAACCACAAGGCATTCCAGACACATACTTTTAACGAAATGAAGAACTATGCAAAGCTGTTATTTGGATGACCATTCTGAGTAAAACGAGCATCCACTGGTAATATATATATATTGACTGTGAATGTAACGACTAATTTGGAATCCAACCGATCTCAGAGCTGCTACATGTATTACAGGCACTAAGATGCTGCTTAGAAGTAAGTATTGTGGCAGTATGAATTATAGCGCTCGTACTTGTCTAAGAAACTTTAAAATTTCGAAACAATTACTTCAGTCAGCCGTTCAGGTATTTTATGTCCGCTACGCTGAAATGTTGAAACAAATGAAGGAAATGTTTGTGAAGTGCCCTATTCAAAATATAAACAAGGTAAATGACACAAAATTTCGCCAATTAAGTACATTTTTAGAGGTATATAAGTGTGTCACAAACATTACCTTTGGTGTTGGACACTTTTCCTGTAGCGTACCATCCTACCTTCCTGGGGCCTCCGTGGCTCAGTTGGTTAGCACGCTAGCGCAGCGTAATGACCCAGGGGTCTCTCACCAATGCGGTCGCTGTGAGTTCAAGCCGAACTCATGCTGGCTTCGTCTCCGGCCGTACGTGGGAAGGTATGTCAGCAACCTGCGGATGGTTGTGGGTTTCCCCCAGGCTCTGCCCGGTTTCCACCCACCATAATGCTGGCCGCCGTCGTATAAGTGAAATATTCTTGAGTACGGCGTAAAATACCAATCAAATAAATAAATAAATAAATCCTACCTTCCTAACACGCCACAGAACCCCTCTCACAGAATCAAGCAAAACGTACAACTCAGTCATGGCTGAAATGTAACTCACAGACCGAGGGTGTGTATTCGTGTCTTGGTATCTTGTAGAACCATGTACATCAATGTATCTGTTGTATTCCACGTGAGTCTGATTAAAAGCTCATTAAAGTTATTTCCTGAAATATTAAGTTTAAGAGCAAAATATGATTTGACAGTATACAGAAGTCATTGATGCATTCCTCAATATAGACACCATAGACAAGATATGAAAAAAAAAAACCCAGTGAAACCTATTTATTAAGAAGTTCAAGTCCAGCTCATGCTGGCTTCCTCTCAGGCCGTAAGTGGGAAGGTCTGACAGCAACCTGTGTATGGTTGTGGGTTTCCTCCGGGCTGTGCCCGGTTTCCTCCCACCATAATGCTGGCCGCCGTCGTATAAGTGAAATATTCTTGAGTACGGCGTAAAACACCAATCAAATAAATAAATAAATATTCATAAAGAAATGTCAGATAACTATGCCTATAAGTATAGGCATATCAACTCGTGTCAATCTGTCATCATGGACCGATGCAGGTCCAGTGCGTATATACATCTTATACTTGGTTGACATCATATGGCGTTCCAGTGAGGAAGTACTACTTATAGGACAATTTGAGGATCATCTTGCCTTCAACAAGGGGCAAGGGGAAATCTATTGTTAACTCTAGCTCTGACTTTTGGGAAATTTAATTACTTTTATGGGTAACACTACAGTTTCCAAGTCGATATACCTCCATGCTCAGATACCTCCATGCTCAGATACCTCCATGCTTAGATACCTCCATGCTCAGATACCTCCATGCTCAGATACCTCCATGCTCAGATACCTCCATGCTCAGATACCTCCATGCTTAGATACCTCCATGCTCAGATACCTGCATGTGAGGTTTATTGGTTTCTGGGTCATTACCAAGATTTGGGCGAAAAGTTTTCGACAGAGTTTGTTTTGCATGTTGTTTAATGCATAACCACCGAAGAAAATGTTAATCTGAACAAGAATACACAAATAATATTTTCTGGTAACAAAGTAGAGGGACGTCCGTCTGTTATATACGTTGCTGATAAGTTCTATTTAACAAAGATAAACGACGACAGTGTGATATCTGGCAAATTGTCACACGTAACCGGACCGCTGAAATACGGCCTCTTTCTCACTTTACCTCAGTTAGACTTTTATTCTCTGAGATTTATTTTTTGAGAATGTGATCACAGGCAGTGCTGGACCTCAATATCGCGCAGTGGACATCGTGTGGTTCGAGGGACTGGGAAGCCTGTTCTTTCTGATCGGGATTCTCGTGAAGTTTGAAGTTTTTCGTGTGTCCGCACGACATAGTCCACACAAGTCACTGATTCTGGGTGCACTGGATTTAGGCGGTGTGTTTCCAGCAACGGCTCTTCCGTGGATAATTCAGTCTGCAATACCATGTTATCATGTTCTTCACAGTACAGTGAATTTTCGCTGACATGCTTCGACACTTCGTTAATAGAAATGTTCCCAAGTTCAATTTGTGTTGAAATATTTGTCCTACGCCTGCTGATTGCGCTGTCTCTACGCGAGGTAAGATGTTCTTCTTTGTGAAGTGGATTCCAGATGTGTGCCCTTTCCGAGACATTCATTTTTAACTTCCGACCCGATCTGCCATTTAAACGTAACACTGCTAGGCAGCATAGACTTGACAACACGCCTCCCGCACATATCACACACCAAATCACTACATGGAGGAACTTAGGGATTCCCGAGTTTGCTGGGAGGACGGTTACATCGACAACTGTGATGTTCGGTGAAATCGAAACAGAATCTGGAGAGATCAACAAAGTATAGGGTTATAAAAATCTGGATTAATAAATTTTAGTTATAGGCCTTCAGCGACTCTCATTGTCATAGCTCTTCATATGAAAACAATGGCATACCATGCGTACGAGAAAATGCTGATAATACCTCAAGGTAAAAAAACTAATCGGTCGATTTACTTCACAAGTTTCGGATCTGAATGTCGAGGCGTCCTTGTGTCTTCAACGGATTTCATTGTGCGAGCACTGGTACTTAATAATCTAAGTCTATGTATTATAGATACATGTAAACGTTTGACTACTTCCATTTTCACTTTTCGTTCAGCTCCCTTGTGTTTTGTTACTTTCATAATACGATTGTGATGAACGATGATTCTATCAAAACAGTTTTCAGCAGTATCACTTTGGGCAGTGTTTTCTTTCGGCATATGATTTGGTGCTGTATATTCAAGCACACGTTCGCAGATGAGCCGAGTATATAACCCAACGTATTTTAAAGCAATATACTGTCATGGTCATCAATAATGAATACACCTACTGTCAGCTGAAGCCGAACGTTATTGGGTTCTCGTGAATATGTTCGCATTTAAATCTCAATGTGATCAATACCTGAAACTTGTATGTCGTCTCGGCTAAATCCGAATGGTGGTCTCTCAAGGGGCATGCAAATGTAGTCCGGATTCCCTCCGTTTCTGGCACACTCCGGCACGGTCGCTGTGAGATTAGGGTGCTGCGGGTAACAGTAACTACATTTCCAACATTGGTTTAGATATGTGCTTCTGAAATAACCTAGAAGAAGATGGCGGAAACATACGGTGTCAGAAGGAAGACTGATCTATGAATAGACATTTCATTCTGAGCTTCATATAGAAAAAAAAAAAACACAGGGATGAACAGTCGGCCTTTAAGGTGAATTGCAAAGGTTTTTGGTGTGAAACTAAAAGTTATTACGCAGAGTAGATACATGGTGACGCTCCTCTTGGATTTGGAACGTCGTCACGTCAAACCGATCCTGGTCCATTCATTCTCAACCATTTCCAAATAACTGCTACTGTTTGCTGCATATGGATGACGAGCACCAGTAATGACGGTGCGACGTTCTACAAAAAGACAGATAAGCTACGGGTAGATTCTCATTCAGCCTTACATAGGACCATTGCAAAGATTTAAAATAAAATACTTAGTTATTATTTTCGCGGGGAAAAAATACTGCCATAATCTTATAAAACAAAAAGAAATGCCTACTGATGATATTTTTGTGAAAACTGAAAGAAATGAAGTTCACCATTAACGGTCACGTCTGATATATTTCAGTCATATCGTTATGATTCTGTGCGGAAATCGGCCTTAAAGAATTGCAAGCCTTCCCTAATACTCACTGTCAATATCGTATCTACGACTTCATTTATTACTGCAAAAACTGGTTTGTTAAGATTATTCCATCAAACGCCTTCACGTTTCTGAAGTTTTAAAATGAGTATAATTCTCTTGTAAGTAAATATGGACGGAATGCACAGAATCTCTGGTCCGCTTCGGGGCGGTAGATCCAGGATCAATCTTGGGTCGAGTCACACCTAAGACCTTAAAAGAGGGAGTTGTAACTTCCTCGCTTGGCCTTCAGAATGGAGGGGATAGTGCAACGACTGGTTGACCTGTAGCAGTATAATGGCTCGGGCGGGGCACCTTACTTGCCTTCGGTAAGGCGTCTCAGTCAATCAGCACTAGATAAAAGAGCGGTGGAAATCCGTCCTGTAACAAGGAGGCCCATTACAAACACCCTAAGGATTCCATCGTAGTTATATCACTGAAAAATTGTTGAGTACGACGTTAAAAACCAAGCACTCACTCACTCACTCTCACAGAATCTCTGACAATGACTCTGCCTCATAACTGTGTGCCATACCCCTTAACCCATGCTAGGGGCCATATATTCATCGTTATTCACGTTGGATATATATGAACAGTTGCATTCAAGTTTCGATTATCGACATCTTATTAACTAACATAGTAAATGATTTGAATACTGATTTAATTCATTTGCCAAGAATATTCCATGGATAGTCTTTCTATCATCATTGAAAAACTGTAGGCAGCTTCTTTTTGCATGAATCCGTCTTAATTTTGTACTTTCTGTACTTTCTTTGTTCTTTGATGATAAACGATGATAAACGTTCTTCGCTGTGGCCGGGAACCTTAATTTTCGTTGACGGTAGATACACAAATGTCTCTTTAAACGAATAGATTCATTACAGAAAGCGCCTGCGGAAGTGTTTGGAGGCTGTCTTGTACGTTTTTGAAACTAGCACAGACTTTATAAAGCTCCCCACTCCATTTTGTAATAATTACATTGAACTCAAGCTTTTTGGTTAGTATTAAATTGTAAGTTATGTTGAAGGCTCTATCATTTTAAGGAATTTGGCATTACGTTCACTTTCCTTTATTTAAAACCCACCCTGCTGTCAGTCGTGTCTTTACATGGCTAAAAGCACATTTGTGCCGTTAGGTCTGCATGTTAAGCGACACAGATTTCCTGTCATCACTTGCATGCTTGCCCCTGACATTCCAGACCTGGGCCAATCGCGTCATTCCTTAAAAGTATAATATAGCGATGTATCAATAGTTTGATGTCATAGGTGGGTTTTAATTCAGATTCTGGTCACTCGAAAACTACGTTTCCTGGGTAAAACAGCCGTAAAGTCAAGACTGGTTTCTAGGCAGTAACGTACTGACAAGTCCATGAACCTGTGTCTGATCAACCAGAAGAATGCGAAAGAATCCTACACAAGCATATATATATATATATATATATATATATATATATATATATATAAGGCTGCCTACCTTTCTTGCAGTCTCCACAGATAGTATCGCTGGTTGTTGTACATTTCCTGACACGTGCTTCGTGAGGATCACACTGGCGACACTTTTGACAAGTAGTCACGTGACTTTTCTTCGCGGAGAAAGCTCCTCGGATGCATGGCTTACATATAGTGTTGTTTTCACCCTGGCACTTCTGTGTCACTCCGCTGCCACGTCGACACTTCCTACATGTTCGACACTGGCCTTTAAATAGGTACTTGCCTTCAGGACAGGAGCAGATTGTGTCGTGATCATCGGCACAGGTCTGTGTCTCTACACTATTAACGGGACATCGGCTACAAGGCAGACAACTCTCGGAACCATTTGGCCAGCTTTCTTGGAAAAATCCAATACCACATCGAGAGACGGTCTGTCAAGAGATAGAAGACATTTGAGCATGTCTTTGAAACTAATTACCAGGTTGTTTCTTTGCCGTTCTGTTCATTTTTGTTCCCATCTTCTGGCACCCAAATAATGTCTGCCCAAAATATGCGAAATACAGATAATTTCAACAACACGGCCGAATTGGGAGGGCTTATTTAGCACCGAATTTAGCAATCATATACCGCATCGAAAATCATAAATGTAAATCTTTTCCCATGTGAACATTTTTTTCCATAAACTGTAGCTTGATGAGAACAACTTTAGCTCATTAACAATTTATCATTATGGAATATATATATATATATATATACGACCCCATTTTTTTTAATGACGTCAGCAAGGATATGGTCTCTTAATTTGTATAAATAATATAACAACAACTTTTCTACCTCGTTCATTTATCATGAAAAAATAGCTTGGCCATCGCACCTGGACCCTTTAATATCGAGCATGAAATATAGGCCTTATGTGTACAGTGCTGTCATAATTGCTGAGAATGTATATAGTGAAGCAAATGTAATTAAGATGAAACTGTTGATATACTGAATTTACTCTAATAGCCACGGTCCTTGCTATTCACGAATAATTGACCAGGGAACAACATGCTTTTGCACTTCGAGAAAAAATGCTGTTACTATATGTACATAATATCATAGTTTGTCAAAGGTAAACGAAACAGGAAATTTTTATGTACAGTGATTTATCAGCTTACTCATGTTCATAGAAGAAATTCTAAACGCATGTCTAGAAATGTATGGGACTTCCCGTGAAAAGACTGGGTATGTGTCCTTTTCAGTTACAACGAACTCCATGAAAGGGCATTGAAAAGCCCAGAAGTGATACAGGCCTAACATGTCGTGTATATGTTTATATACAAATTATAGCCTCATGAAAGCACTGTCCTAATCTTTTGTAAATCTGCGCCAGGCTGGAATTCTTGACATATATAATAATGTGTATTCTGTGAGTCAGTCCCCTAGCTGTGGTCTATATATATATATATATATATATATATATATATATATATATATATATATATACGTTCTATTCGCCACGTCCATAGGTGTATTCGAAACCCTGTGGCAAAAAAAGAGGATGTTTGACATACTTGATTTCTGTATTTATTTGATTGTTTTTTGTTTTTTTTTACGCCCTATCCGCTTAAACTCAAGGTAATGTTTTACTTATACAACGGCGGACATACCTGTTTATGGTAATTGTATACTGCCATGTCTGTACGTTGTATATACATGTATTTGTAGTGCAGATTTTTGTCTATAGAGAGAATCTAAAATGATTCTTAAATAGGTTATATATGTGGGTCAATATAGAATGTATACGTAAACTTGGCCATACTATCGTCACTTTGCACACGAAATGTATACAATTGTGCAATAACAAATCTTTCATAATAGACAAAAAAAGAATGATGGACTATATTTAACAAAGGGTGCTATCAGTTTGGATACGTATACATGGAATTTGGAAATACAAAATACAGCAGTTAAGGCATTGCTGTTGGAAAGGATTGGCCGATATACATTACACATCAGCTGAGTATAATCTGTGAAGTGAGACAAAATATAGACTACACGCCCACTTTGTCTGCACTTGTGAACACACCCTAGTCAACTGCCCTATCGCGGTTTTATGTGGGAATGTCATATTCACCCATTCACCTTAAGGATAATGAGTTCACGTAATTTTATTCCCAAATAAAATTTCTGACAAGTACGCGTATATCTATATACGCCTACGCCAGACCCCAAACACCTACTCATAACTGAACACAGATCTGATACACGGCTGCGTGGCAGCCATGCTGTATTTCACCTCAAGTTTGTGTATAAAAATATACTTTCAGCATATAGACGCCATAAACTGATACTTTTGATGCCAACACTATTTTTTTCCTGATAAGCAATTAATCAAACAGCACAGCGGTCAATAATCAAACTGCAAATCAAATCAAACATTTCAATAAGAATCAAGCAATATGTGTCACTTGAAAAATGAACTTTTAAAGCAGTCCAGGCCTAAAGCCGATATACATGCGAGCCGTTTTTTTTATAATCAGGTTTGGGCTTCACGTTCCAGACTAAAATTAACAGCTTAAAGAGGCTATACCGAAGATTGTGGCACAAAACCCAAAGGCCATATTCGCTAATCAAATCAGATTTTCTGTATTTGCCAAAACCTATTTCAAATTATTGCTTTTCAGTCACAATCAGACTTGTGTCTGCACAATTTATTGTGTTAAAATCATTCTACAGTGAAGAAAAAGTTTTAATACGACACGCTTTATAAATCTAAGAACATCATTACAGATTTTGAAAGGTAACATGTGCACAGACGAAGCTGATATTTTGTGAAAGATTATTATTTGTATAGTGTTATAAAATAATAGGAAAAATTCGATTGGATTTTATTGGCGATGATTAAGTAAATTAGCCTAATATGGCAGGAGTACAGGTCATGTATATGCATGTAGGTCTACAATTAATGCAGGTCTATAAAATATAACTGACAACGGCAATTACTTCCTTGTTAAAGTGAACAAAAAGTCTGCCAGCATATAAAAACACAGAAAAAAGGACATGGGACACAAGGTGTAAGAAATTCTGTAAACTTTTGAAAGATTAGATAAAGTTCAGCATTGAGGATATGGCACTGATGGACAATTCACTCCGAGTAGCCATGTTGTAGAAGCCTTATGAACTTGGCAACGTAATAATTGGCTGTTGCGTCAAAAAACCTATTAGCTCTTAATTGTCAGGGTGGTTTCTTATAGTAGATATACAGATATCGATGTAATAAATTAGATTTTGCGGTTAGTTTAAGTACTAAACTGATGCATTTTCGACCACGTGGTCATGAACAGAGACACGAGAACGCCTGCCCGTGTCATAATGCGTACATGTTGGGCAGGATACTGCAGTAACCTGAGCTGGCAAGAAAACCGCATTGGGAGAGTCATTGGTTGAAGAAAAATATTGTGGCGTTGCATTATTCTTCTTTAGCAAAATAAGATTTATTACGAAAATATCTAACCGAAATCTGCATGAAAGAGTCTCTTATAAATCAGAAGGTCCTGCTATGTTCGGTAGATTTCCTGAAGTTGGTACAGCCAGCTAGGCCAAATGCTTACATCCATTCTGGAATGCTGCTCTCTTAATTAATTCAGTTTTAGTGGCTGACTCTGTGTTCGCTTTTACTATATTCAGGCCTACATTTTGGTTCAGAATTGTCTCCCAGAATTTTGAAGCGAAGAATACTTCAAGCATTGCAAAAATAATCCGAGATATTTAATGTTAGTGATTTTGCTGAATCAAACAGCCTCAAGCTTATCCAGAAGTTTCAGTTACACAGGTTCCTACTTTACGACGTCTCAGACATATTTGGCCCCTTCCACTTTTTACTTGCAGGGCGAATTTCACCATGCAGGAAATGCAAGGTGTATGGGGCTATATGTAGCGCCACAATTTCAGTATTCGCCGAAAAAGAAAATATATATATATATATATATATATATATATATATATATATATATATATGTCGATCCATTAATGCTCATTTGAATTCACAAACTCGATCTCCCCATGCCCTAAAATAACTTAGAACTAGTCTGCGGTTGCGGAGCTTCCGGGGTCTAAGTGGACCCTGGACTCTCGCCTTAAAGTAAAAGAAAGTTAAACTATGAAGAAAGGTTTATCGTACGGGCAACTGAAAACTATGTCTAAAAAATACTTTCATTTATTCTTTTTTAGATTTTTTTACGAGTGTTGAAAGACACTCAAATATCTGAATACTATGGTGGGCTTTATGAGTCATAATGATGGTATCTAGGAACTCTGTGGTCACAGAGTTTTCTGATGTTTACCAGACGGAAGGAATTTTTGGGAACATTATTTCAGTAATCTTTTACTGATGGGTAAGAAGTCATTTCAACATTCAGTATAGTGATTAGAGTTGGGATAACTTCAAGCAGCGTCAGAATTCCTAACCGTTGATAGTGCGGTTCATAAAGCCCACCTAAAATTCAAATCTTTGAACGCCATTAACTCTTTCCACAAAAATGTAAAAAAAAAATTAATGAAAGTATGTTTATGCCTAGTTTTAAATGGTCTAATTAGTGATGCCTACTTCGATGTTTTAGAGGTCTTTTCCTTTAATGTGCTTGGACACTTGCCCACCCCCCAACTCTCCCCATCACTTAGCATGCCATCATTTACCAGAATAGGAGTATGTATTTATCGATGGGGTTTTCCCTCCGTGATTATGTGACTTGTGCAGGTTACCGGGCTATATTCGAGCAATTTTAGCCAGGTCAAGCGGTGAACTCGTTTTATGAGAAGTGTACATTTACTTACGGAGGTAGAGATGACAGCGGTTTCCACGGTTTGGATATGTATGCTGGTGAGCAGCAAAAACCCAATCATGGCGCCTGCAAATGCCTCAGCGAACTAGCGTTGGTACTGTTTAAGCTCGCCGTGAATCTCATTTTTCACAGAAGAGTGATTCACCGTACTTCCCAAAGTCTAACGTTACCGTTTCAGGTCATGGGGAATCCCCGTGGAGATTTCGCAACTACATTTTAAGCCTACCCTATAGCCATTTCGCTCAAGCCACGTAGGCCTAGTTTTTTTTTTTTAGTAGCATCAGTTACTTGAGTTGTTTAGTTAGCGTTATCAGAGTGATTAAATGCTTCCCTTGGTATATCATGTTCAAAACATAATTAAGATGTTTTGAATGTAAATAACTGACAATTTGAAAAAAGTTTACAGCGGCAACTGTTATTTCCTGGGCCACCATTATTATAAAACCTTAATAAAGATCGTTTCTGAAAAAAAGATAAGGTTTAATCACGCAGGCCTACACCTCAGGCGGTACCCAAATCAAATAACATAACTTCATAATTAACTTCCTGCCTGACACCATGTCCTACTTACACATGCTCAACGTCAGTGCAGTATGCGGGGGGGGGGGGGGGGGGGGTGGCTGGCCTCCATGGCTCAGTCGGTTAAAGCGCTAGCGCAGCGTAATGACCCAGGGGTCTCTCACCATTGCGGTCGCTGTGAGTTCAAGTCCATTTCATGTTTGCTTCCTCTCCGGCCGTACGTGAGAAGTCTGTCACGCAACCTGCGCATGGTCGTGGGTTTCCCCCGGGCTCTGCCCGGTTTCCACCCACCATAATGCTGGCAGCCGTCGTATAAGTGAAATATTCTTGATTACGGCGTAAAACACCAATCAAATAAATAAATAAATCAGTGCAGTATGAAAACAAACGTTTTAAAGCTCTCTATGACAAGACGAAACATATGAAGTTTGATATAAGGCGGGAATTTTTAACTGAAAATTCAGTGAAAATAAACATGGTGACTTTATACATACATATGTATATATATGTGAATAAACATATTCTTCATGGAGGGCGAACACTGTAGATTAACCCTACATATCAACAGTTTTGCCTCAAGGCCTTATTTATTAGGCCAAGAACATGCCCTGTTAAATTTTCTCAACCCATATCATGAAGTGCCATTGTATGCAAAGGGAATATTCATCAATACAGCAAAGGGCCTCCGTGGCTCAGTTGGTCAGCACATTACCATAGCATAATGAACCAGGAGCCTCTCACCAATGTGGTCGTTGTGAGTTCAAGTCCAGCTCATACTTTCTTCCTCTCCGGCAGTATGTGGGAAGGTCTGCCCAGCAACTTGCGGATGGTCGTGGGTTTCCACCGGGCTCTGCCTGGTTTCCTCCCACCATAATGCTGGCCGCTGTCGCATAAGTGAAATATTCTTGAGTCCGGCGTAAAACACCAATCAAATAAATAAATCAATACAGCACTGAACACCAGTCACTCATTTTTGTAGATTATTTTTGACCTCTTTGATGTTCATTTAGAGAGAATGACAGTGAAACCATCACAGGAGAAAACTGTGAGATCTAGATAAAGTAGACATCTTGTCAAACTAGGGTAACAAGCATTTATTTATTTGATTGGTGTTCTACACCATACTCAAGAATATTTCACTTGTACAATGATGGCCAGTATTATGGCTAAAGGAAACAGCACAGGAAAAACCAAGACCATCTGCAGATTGCTGGCAGACCTTTCTTCGCAGAAAGACGCCAGCATGAACTGGACTTGAACTCACAGCAACCACATTTGTGAAAGTCTCCCGTCATTATGTTATGCTAGCATGCAAACTCTCTAAGTAGATAACATTTATATTCGCTTTTGTAAAAAACCTATCACAACCAATCCAATGTAGAACTAAAAGTTTATGAAAATATCTTGTAATCATCAAGACACCTTTGACTAATCATCACTTTTGCTATAACTTCTCACACCTCCCTAGATACATGTAGATCATACATGACTGAGATATGTTATTTTAAAAGTTGTTCCATTGACAAACGGGGAAATTGCAGTGGTACTGTTACGAAAATTATAATCTTGAAATTTATTATTTCCTTATATATTGTACATTCAAAATTAGTGATGTTGGATTTTAGTTTTGGAGTTCTCACAGTATAATAAGATGTACATATTCACAATAATGTTGATCAATCAATTAGGGCACACGGTGAATTTCTCATTCACAGATACCAGGTAAACAAAGAATTCCATGGAACCTTATATAAGGTATATTATTTCCATTACCCTTAAAAAAACCTAAAGAAAAGAAAGTAATACATGTACTTGCAAGAAAAGAATGTTAAAATCTAGTCATCATATGAGCTTTCCTGAGGGTGACCACCAGCTGTTAGAGTTTACTATTTAAAAGTCAATATCCCATTTACATAAAATTTCTCATAAATGATTCATTCTGACCAAAATGCAAGAGCTATATCTAATCTGGTCATCGGTTGATTTGCATAAATCTCTCACACAAGCTTGATCAGGCAAATTCCAAATTTTGGCCCCTAACAAATTAAAGTTTTTGAATTTTATATAAATTCCACTGATTAATAAGAAATCCTTGAGCCACTTCTACATAATTATGGATCTCAGCTTGTCGAAAAAGAAGCACATGAAAATAGGGCAGTTTGAAAATGAGACAGAAGTCCGTTTAAGTGTGGGTCCATCTTCAAATACCTAGTACATGTACTCCTCTATTTCTGTCCAATGGTACGCAGGCATACTCTTCCTCATACCTCCACCATCACAATGTTGACAGCCATCTGTCACCTCGTTGTAGTAGGATCATTCACTGAATTAAACACGACAAGTAGTTCAGCCCATTTATAGATTAGTCTTCACTAGATCTCCCAATCATTTCTATATATACATGTATCTCCAGTGACATGTTATTCCTTGAAATCCATATTTTGTTATCACGTTGAGTCTGCTGAGTACATTTAAGATCTGGATACTCCAGCCACTCATCCTCACTTCTCATGCCCTACGTCTGTTTAGGCCACGGAGTAACACTCATCCACAATATTTATGCCCTATGTCTGTTTAGACCATGGGGCAACACTCATCCACATTACTTATATCCTGTCTGTTTAGGCCATGGGGCAAAACTCATCCACAATACTTATATCCTATGCCTGTTTAGGCCATGGGGCAACACTCATCCCCACTGCTCATGTCCTATGTCTGTTTAGGCCATGGGGCAACGCTCATCCCCACTTTTCATGCCCTTTATCCTTTCAGGCCGTGGGGCAAAGCTCATCCCCACTTTTCATGCCCTTTATCCTTTTAGGCCATGGGGCAACGCTCATCCCCACTACTCATCATCTGTTTATGTTTCAGGGCAGACTGACATCATCTTCCTCATCCCCTTTGTTCATCCCTTGAAACAAAGTCCCCAGATTGACCCCTGTCTTATTGATTGCCATGACGGGCTTCATCGCTGACATCATGCTGTTATAAAGGTGTGGGTGGAGTATTTCCTGAGACGCCAAGAGCTGCTTGATTCTGTGTCTCTCCTGACAACAAAACAACATGAAAACTGGCTTAGGATTAAGACATTCAGCTTACTGTCACAGTCCCTTCTAGAGAGATAATTCTAAGATCACTAATACTACTTTTAATACCTACATGTACATAGTATTGCTTCCAGAAAGATTGCTTTGGACGTTTAATCTAGGTAATGTTGTACAAGATTAAGTGAAGATAGCACGTGTACACTGTACATGTATGCTCTATGGAAGTCACTGAGCTCATCATCTGAGGACATAATTGGCAATAAGTGTCAGTGGCTTGCACAAAGACAAATCCATCATCCAAGCTTTCTTTTTTTGTCAGCAGTCTATATTTTTTACTATGATATTGCAAAGGGCATCCCTTTAGATCCAGCTTGTCCTGATGCTGCCACAGTTTTAGTAAGCCTCACAGGAATTCCATATCCTTTAGACCCATTCCATTATATTCCACTAAGACCCAGCTCACCAGTTCTGTGTA
The DNA here is from genome assembly GCF_032854445.1 of Liolophura sinensis. NCBI lineage: Eukaryota > Metazoa > Mollusca > Polyplacophora > Chitonida > Chitonidae > Liolophura > Liolophura sinensis. The sequence continues at coordinate 51,044,329 of NC_088295.1, forward strand.
AAAGAGGGGTGGGCATGGTGATGTCTTAGCTAGGTCGGGCCATTCTCACCATTCTGCTACTGCTATACAATATCTAGAACTGAAACACACAAACCTTTGGAGCCTCGAAACATGCTGGGCAATTCTCAGCTATTACTGGCAGTTTCTTCTGAAAGCAAAGAGGACACATTTTTAGCCATAAATAAATACATTTACTTTCTTTTCATTTCTCGTCAAACAATGTAAACAAGAACAAACAAGAGTGTGGCAAACACAATGCATCACCAGATTTAACAACTTTGTGTGTATGAAATTCAGGCATTAAAACTAGCTATTTTCAGTTAGAAACAAGAAATCGGATCCACTGGATCCTAGTTTAATCAGGAAGAAATTTATCCCCATACTGAACCTGTATATGGCAAATCTGAAACACAATACTCTAATGGGATAACATAACTTGCAACCCTGTGACAGATAGTGCTTAAAAACAGTGCTAGCTACTCACTTATTTTTATAAATTTTACTAAAACATTTTAAAAACAGTCTGACAGCTTGAGCCGAAAGCTTGCCTGTGAATTCTAAACAGTGCAGTTTTACGTCATTCTTTACTAGGTAACCAGTCATCAATGTTAATTGGGGAAGAGAAATGTGTGCAGGTATTTCTGAATTTCACACGGCATCACATTTGAGTATTGTGACTGACACGTTTACAAAAAAAGGTCGTGAAAAGTTACACGTGGAATCACTTACACCAACAGGAAAGAGTGCGATGTGAATTATGCACTGGAGGATCTTTCATCTGTCATAATATCTTCATCTGGACATTGTCTTCACTTTTCAAAGCATTTGATTTATTTATTTATTTATTTGATTGGTGTTTTACGCCGTACTCAAGAATACTTTACTTATACGACGGCGGCCAGCATCGTGGTGGGTGGAAACTGGGAGGAGCCCGGGGGGAAACCCACGACCATCCGCAGGTTGCTGGCAGACCTTCCCATGTACGGCCGGAGAGGAAGCCAGCATGAGCTGGACTTGAACTCACAGCGACCGCATTGGTTAGAGACTCCTGGGTCATTATGCTGTGCTAGCGCGATAACCAACTGAGCCACGGAGGCACCCAAAGCATTTGACATTTCAGGAATATTTTTAGGGTGTATTTTTATGATGTCTGGAATTTACAGCATTCAACGTCATAATAAATCAAAGAAACAGCGATCATAATTTAGTTTACTGTCATACTTATTTAACTATTTCAAATGACTGACAGAAAAACTAAGGTTAATATATAATGAAAATGTGATACTGTCTAGAGAGATCTAGTAACACCCACCTCTGCTGCAAACTCCCGCAAGGCTTTCTCTCGTACATAAACAAATGGACGAATGACTCTCAGATCTCCTTCCCTGAAACACACAAGTTTGTAGATTCAACAAACACTTCACCACAGAATGTAGCTGATTTAAACTGAACTTCACCATGTACATGCAGCATACAGCTAGGAAGGCATTGGAATCAGAATTAGGCAAGAGTTCATGCACAACTGGTTTGATTGATTTTCCTGCTTGCTGTTAAAGCCTGACTTGTGAGTGGAGGAAATCCATTACATCTTACATGAACACGAAGCTAAAACAACAGCTCCTTTCTTAAAGCCCCAGCAAAGCCAGCAAGTGCTGAATTTGAACTTTACGACTTCATTGTCAAGTGCCACAGGTAATAGATTTGTATGCCCCACCAAAAATCAGTCTGATCAGTCAGTGGAAGCCTTTTAAAGGAGAGATGAATTGTGTCCTACTTTCTACATTTGAGTAACAATGTTACAGTGGTTGACAGGTCTATGTAGCACAGCCATACCACTCGTGGTTGACAGGTCTATGTAGCACAGCGATACCACTCGTGGTTAACAGGTCTATGTAGCACAGCCATACCACTCGTGGTTGACAGGTCTCTGTAGCACAGAGATACCACTCGTGGTTGACAGGTCTATGTAGCACAGCCATACCACTCGTGGTTGACAGGTCTATGTAGCACAGCCATACCACTCGTGGTTGACAGGTCTATGTAGCACAGCGATACCACCCGTGGTTGACAGGTCTATGTAGTACAGCCATGCCACCGGTGGTTGATAGGTTTCTTTAGCACATCCATGCCACTGGTGGTTGACAGGTCTCTGTAGCACAGCCATGCCACCGGTGGTTGACAGGTCTCTTCAGCACAGCCATGCCACCGGTGGTTGACAGGTCTCTGTAGCACCGGTGGTTGATAGGTTTCTGTAGTACAGCCATGCCTCCGATGGTTGATAGGTCTCTGTAGCACAGCCATGTCACCGGTGGTTGATAGGTCTCTGTAGCACATCCATGCCACCAGTAGCTGACAGGTCTCTGTAGCACAGCCATGCCAACGGTGGTTGACAGGTCTTTGTAGCACCGGTGGTTGATAGGTTTCTGTAGCACCGGTGGTTGATAGGTTTCTGTAGTACAGCCATGCCACCGGTGGTTGACAGGTCTCTGTAGCACCGGTGGTTGATAGGTTTCTGTAGCACAGCCATGCCACCGGTGGTTGACAGGTCTCTGCAGCACCGGTGGTTGATAGGTTTCTGTAGCACAGCCATGCCACCGGTGGTTGACAGGTCTCTGTAGCACCGGTGGTTGATAGGTTTCTGTAGTACAGCCATGCCTCCGATGGTTGATAGGTCTCTGTAGCACAGCCATGTCATCGGTGGTTGATAGGTCTCTGTAGCACATCCATGCCACCAGTAGCTGACAAGTCTCTGTAGCACAGCCATGCCAACGGTGGTTGACAGGTCTCTGTAGCACCGGTGGTTGATAGGTTTCTGTAGTACAGCCATGCCTCCGGTGGTTGATAGGCCTCTGTAGCACAGCCATGCCAATGGTGGTTGACAGGTCTCTGTAGCACAGAGATGCCACTCGTCGTTGACTGGTTTCTGTAGCACAGCCATGCCACCGGTGGTTGACAGCTTTCTGTAGCACAGCCATGCCACCGGTGGTTGACAGGTCTATCTAGCACCGGCGGTTGATAGGTTTCTGTAGCACATCCATGCCACCGGAGGTTGATAGGTCTCTGTAGCACAGCGATACCACTGGTGGTTGATAGGCCTCTGTAGCACATCCATGCCACCCTTGTTTGACAGGTCTCTGTGGCACAGCCATGCCACCGGTGGTTGACAGGTCTCTGTAGCACCACAATACCACCCTTGTTTGACAGATCTATGAAAAAACTTATCCAAGGATCCAATTGTTTTTTAACTTGACTGAATGGTACAAAAATAAGCCTGCACACAAAATACTATCAATGCTGGTAGACAATATCTGGAGCGATTAATGCATGGAAACCCAATGACCAATAGGAGTGAATTCATTAAATGCCCAAAACTTAGCCATGCATTGGTCTGGTTTCAAATTTGATGTGGAGCTCCACAAAGTGAACCCAAATAAGAAGTTTTATTAAAGTGGGACAATATTTGCAGGGAAACCAAAGCAATAGAGATGAACAAGGCAGACCAAAATTAACATCCTTCACCTAAACCAATTTTCTAATACACAACATATATATATATATATACTTACTGCACTGTATAGGATGCCTTCATAGTTCTTAGAATGCCATTATAGAAAAAAGACATGAGGAAACTGCAAATAGAAAACAGAATATACATATTTAACTTATTTAGGGTCTAATACAATGTAGAAAGTAATGACAATAATAGCCAAACAAAGCCTACAAACAAATGGTGCTCTTACTTAATATATGTAGGAATAACATATTGCACAAAATAACTATCAGAAATAATTACCTTTAACTGTTTGTCCCAATATTAAACTAAAATGTAAAACAAAGCTCTGTGAAGTAGAGTTACCTGATGCCAGGTTGATGGATGATGGTAATCCCCAAATATACATACAGTGTACCTGACAAACCCCCTGACATCAACCCCCCTGACATCAAACCCCCTGACATCAAACCCCAGACAAACCAGCCACATCTGGATTCAAGTCTGCCACCTCATTGGTCATTGTAAACAGCAACTTCAAGACAAGCATTGTACATCACTGAGTCTGCGAGGCATTTGTCAAGAACCACTAAGCTTGAGGGGAACCTTCATAGGTGTTGAATGTGGTTATCATGACAATCGCGCCAGTGGACAACTGTGTTCATCAAAAATAAAAACTTTATGCAGAAAACAGTTGGAGTTGTAGCCCGGACATGAAATTATATTTGTTTATATAGTTTATATAGGGGAAATGGCTATCTGGTTACCATGACAACCGCTAAAATGGGCAAATGTGAGTCACGACACCTCGTAGTCTGTGTATCTATGTATCCACCAAAAATTAAAACTCTTGTCTGGAAAACAGTTTGAGCTATAGCTCGGAGACAAAATCATATTTATTGATATAGTATAGATAGGAAAATGACAATCTGGTAACTATGACAACTGCAAAAATGGACAAATGTGAATTATGGGACACATCATCATCTGTTTATTATGTATCCAACAAAAATGGAAACTCTATGCCGAAAAGAGTTGGAGTTATAGCCCAGACACGAAATCATGTCTGTTTCTATATAGAATATATAGGGAAACTGGCGATCTGGTAACCATGACAACCGCAGAAATGAACAAATGTGAGTCACGACACATCGTCATCCGTGTATTTCTGTATCCACCAAAAATGTATCCACCATGGAAAACAATCGGAGATATAGCCTGGACACGAATACGGAGAGAAAAACTGACAAAATTACTACAGCATAATACGCTCCTCCTAAGGGTGGGGGCATATAAAAAACCGTCCAAGATTACTGCTTTTACCTCTCTGCAAGGTCATCAAGATGCTGTCCGAGAGCTAAGACATTGTATCCTTCTCTCCTGGCACAGGCATAAATACGACCTCGCTTCATACGGCTACAGAAACTACAAATAGAGGCACACTCATATGGCAACCCTGCAGCACTCTCTAAAATACCTGCAAAACATAACAAACACACCACGTTTCAGAACTGTCAACAATATCAGCAGACATCATTCACAAATAGACTGATCAATGTGTATATTTTATTGTAAAACATAATAGTGAGGAAGCATCACTATTTCACTTATCCTTACAGAATGGAAAATGAAAGTAAATTACAGTAGCATACATGTATCTTCAGTCTAATATCGTAGCAAGTATAACTGTTTTGTAATAATGTTTAACTGTTGAACCTATAACCTATAAATATAGATGAGAGCGGGACCTTAGTCTTGTGGGTAGAACTGCTTGCTTTTCTATCGCTAAGACACACAAGCTGCAGCTTCATACCAAAGAAAAAATTGGTAAATTTAAGTGCTTTTTCTGCCTTTAGGACCATGGTGACAATAAGTATGCACTGAAGACCGCTTATCCTCCACCAATATCGTGTTCATATCTGTACGCAGCATGTGAGAAAGTTCGCCAGTAAGCTGTCATACAACAGTGGTTTAACCCAGGTACTCCAGTTTTCCTCCCATATACAAAAATGACTACCATGGTGTAAGTGAAAAATTCATGATTATTGCTTTAAGCAACAATCAGATAAATAAATAAACAATGGTATCATTTTACAAGCACAAACAATACCCATTCCAGGTCTGTACCAGAGCATAAATCTGACAGCTGCCAATGCTATTCACCTATTCAAATACAGTAACTAAATGTCTGCCTTCAAAGCCCAGAGTTTGCCATATTCTGAATATACTGGCATGATAAAATATTGACCCTCCCGGAGTTACTTCCCCTTACAGTGCCCACCTTGAGACTCATAGAAATATGGAACCCCAAGAACTGCCAGGTAGTCTTTCAGAGGGCTGGGGTCATATGATGGGGTCTGGGGGTCCACAGTCACTGCTCCAAACTCAAAGTTCTTTCCCTGTAATCAGAGGAACATTTTCAGTTAAGACACATTATAACATTATAAGTTTCTTTCTCCTTTACTGCCAACAGTTCAGACAAAATGTATTCCTGTTAAAAAGTTTCCGACCTAAATCTTTCAACATCAAAGAAGATAAAATATGATCATGGCCTCACTGTCTCCAGCGTTTTAGCGTCAAAATAAAATTTCAATAAGATGTACTTAGGTAATCATATGTCTCAAATTCAGACATCTATTTAAAGAAAATAATATAAGACTGATCAATTCCATTTGTTCCGTATTGTCAAACCATGGACAAACCTTGCTTCTGGCATAGAACTGGTACTGTCTGATGGTGTGTAGTAGAGAGAGGGAATCCTTTCCCCCGGACAGACAAACTAAGACACGGTCATTCACCCTCAGCATGCTGTACTCCTCTACTGCCTGGGGGCGGTGGAAAACAACAACACATGAACCAAAATCAGGGTACTCTGCCCAGTACCTGACAAACTGCAGCCTTTACTCTCCAGCTGAGCCAATAGGAGCTGGATGTAAACACTGAATTAGTAAGACCTTTTTTCATGCATATTTTCTTTCAGTGGTTGGAAGTTTTAGGAAATAACATCAATGAACTTACTGGGTACAGCTGTACTGTTGATTACCACAACTGCCAGGTACTTAATTTTCGGAATGACAGTTGACACTTTCGGAAAAATGCTGAAAGTCATTTTTATGTCAGAAACAGGCTTTATGTATTTTTACATGTTAGGGCACCTCCTAAAATGCATACCGGTATTAAGAAATAAAAACCAAGCGTTTCATATATACTGTAAAAAAGTAAAACTTCATCAATAGTTTTAGATATACCTCCAGAAAGGGATTAAATATCTTCTTCCCTGGACAATGCCACTTCAAAATCTTTGTTTTCTTTGCCTTTGGGTTTTCTTGATCTGTGATTTCTGAGGAAGTCTTCTTTGATTGGGATATCCTCTTTAATCTGGATGAACTGACTGTTTTAGATTTATCAGAGTCTACAGAGCCTCCTCCTGGAATATCCTTGTCTTTGTCTACAATACTTGAAACAGAAGTTAACTTACTTTCAGGACTGACCTCTAACATACTGCCAAGTGTCATTTTGGTTTCAGGCCCTGGGCTTAATCCTTGGCATGAGCTGGTCCTCTCATCCTGAAGCAGATCTGGCTCATTACCTTTTGTCATACTAGACATTTTTTGTGTCTCAGTTGTTACAAACATTGAAGTTCTGTCCTCACTTGAGACACAATCCGAATCAGGATTTTCATCCAACATAACACATTCTTGATTTTCAGTGAGTGACTCTGACACCTCTGGATCATCAGAAGCAATGCTGGAGAACCCACTCTGTAAAGTTTGTACCATTCCTGTCATGAAACTGACTTTATTTTTCAGAGAATGTGGAGAACTTGTCACCGAATCCAAAGCAGGCAAATCCTCCTGGATGAACTTTTTCTCATTTCCATCAACAGATAGAATAGTTTTAGGCTGCACACCAAATCTCTGACACAGTTTTGAGGGGCAAAAAGGTATCTGTGAACTCTGACAGCCACCCTCTGAACTCTGACCTCTGTGACTGCTTTCTTGTGAACTTTGACCCCTCAGACACTGCTGTGCCTCACTGGGAAGAAGAAACCAGCGAAATGGCCTGGATTCCTCATCAAATATCATGGTATAATCTGGTAGCTCTGGACAAGTCTGCTTGGACAAAAGAAGGCAAAACTTGACTTACGGCGATATCATCATGTTGTTGTTCGACTCAACATTTCACATGTTATTATGCTCAATATATTATTCAGATCTATGTCTTAATTAGCTTCAACACTCGTGTAACTGCTTTGATGTCGATGTCACTTATCTGTATAAGTACATATGTTCACAGGAGGAGGGGGTACGTAGCATTACTTACAATGTGCCCAAGGGAAAGATGGGTGTGGGTGGGCGTCATCGTTAGGTTTATGTACAAAACGCGTCATCGTAAGATTTATGTATGCAACAAAAACCTGTGATGTAAAAGTAGCACAATACACTACGTCAGTGCTTATGGTAAACCCAGCAAGGATGCAAAAAAATACCACGCAATACGAAATAACCCACAGCTATAGGAGCAAAACCAACACTCTGTATTTGTCAAGCACCTGACTGGTTTTTACAGGTATTATTATGTACCTGTCATAGATAAAAACATGAGAGAATGGAGAACTCATAAAATTCCTTCCCGCCTGCATCAAGATGCTCCAAAGCGGTGAACTCATTTGTTTTCCCCTAATTATGTCCCGTTATAAGCCACTTGGACCTTCTGTGTAGCACATCCTCGAGTCTCTCATTAACCACCTACCTGATAGACTGTCTCACAAAGCTGCTTGGCCTGGTTCAAGCATTCCTGAAATCACAACATTAACGCATTGTATTTGACCTAACGTTAGACATGTGAAAAACTGGACTTCCTGAAGCTCATAAAGGCCTTACAATCATACTTTTGGTGCCAACACAAGAAATTTCTGATGAGAAATTGATCAAACTTTGCATGTGGCCCTGCATGGTGAAAGTATCGATCAAAATCAAGCAAAATGTGTCATTTGAAAAATGGTCCAATACAGTAACCTACATGACATATTAGCTCAGCCAAGTTATAACTCCCTGAATCAAAGTCATAATTCTACAAAACATGCATATTCATTTTTATAAGCTATGCAAAATAGTATGAATGCTACATTTGTTTAATATGGTAGCTTCCAAACCCTAAATATAAACAAATGATGCATGTATTTCATGCTTATTCCATACATTTTACACTCTGCTGATCTTTTGTCAGATTGGAATTGAAAAAAAAATCATCTCCCATGTACTGGAAGATTTTTGAGGGAAAAATTATCTTTTCATGATGCTTGGCAAACATTTGATAATTTTGACAACCTTGCAATGATCTGAAGCACCGACACATCTTTTAGTTTTTTACCTGTAAATTTTGGGGTAGCTGTCCTCTTAATGTGAAGGGATCCTTGTAGGTCATTTGTCCCGAGGAGTAGCTGATGTGACCCAGCCATTTTCTGTCTCTGAACAACTGCCAATAAACATGTCACATATCAACAAATGACAGGATTATTAACAATCAAGTAGTACCATATATAAGTAAAACATCAAGAATTTACCTAAAAATCCCATGGTTAATCCCTAAAGCTCAGTGTAGTGGGCATAATGCATTCTGGGAAACGCATAAACCATCCAAAAACAAGTCCAGCATACACACTGCGCAGTCTAAACGCATACAAGCGTCTAGACAACATAATTCAGTGGTATGCTTTAAACTTGACTAAAAAAAGCTTCATTTTATCACTGAGATCCAGAATCTCTATCTGGAAAAGGTTATAGGAATCTAATGTATCCATGTGCTATCATTAACTGTCCCATGTTGATCCACTCCCCAATACAAGTTAATGGTGTCTGAAGGTTTACAATGTGGACACAGACCCCCATTACAACTTCCGTTTTTCAGTAGGGACGATTGTAGTTCTGTGTATTTTAGGGTGTAAAGTCTTTTTTTGCTGCCAGCCTGCCGTTTTTGGTGTACAGGTGCATGCTTGGTATCAAAATGATGGAAATTGTCTAAGCTTTGGGCAGGTATGAGTTTTAATGGTGAAAGTTTGAAATTCTGGGCGAGAGGACACAAGGAGACAGGTGGTGATGAGGCTGCGAGTGACGTCCCCTTGGCGTTGCTAGGCACCCCTCCCAGCTGCCGGCATGGAAAGGTCCAGATTTTGACGGTCAACCTATGTCAAGATTTTTACAGCTTCTTTCTCACAGGCTGGGCCAGGTATGCACCAAAGCTTATTGGCCTCAGAATGTTTGGGACTGAGCTACAGCGCTAAACGTTAACATTGTCGCTTATGGAAAACTAATGGGGGTCTGTGGCCACGTAGCTGGACAGGGTGGAACAGAGGGAGACAACTCTGTGGGATAGAAACAGGGGAAATAACTATGTTTTTATCAGTTTCAAAAACTTTCAACAGTCAAGAGTGTGTGTTTTTCATTCAAAAATTAGATGATATCACATTACACATAGCAGAGTGCAATATTTTAAATCTATCATCTTTTTAATGCCTATAACCATGGAAACTAAAACTTACCTGATGATTTCTTGCCCTCCATTCTCCAGTTTGAGGATTGAACATGTACTGAAAGTTGAAAGTAGATTTTCAAGGTACAGTCTGTGAAAACTGAAGGCTAAACCATAAAACATGGATCACAAATATAGTGATTGAGTGCTTAGGGTTTAACGTTGTACAATTTTTCAGTCATATGACAACCAAGGAGTCCTTAGAGTGCATGTAATGTGCCTCCTTGTTGCAGGACGGATTTCCACCGCTCTTTTTCACATGCTGCTTCACTGAGACGACTTACCAAAGGCAAGTAAGCCGATCAACCAGTCGTTGCATTATTACCTTAATGCTGAATGCTAAGCGAGGAAGCTAGAATTTCCACTTTTAAGGTCTTAGGTGTGACCCGACCCCGGATTGACCCTGGATCTATAGCCCCCTCCCCCATCCCAAAGCGGAGAACACAAATATTAAAAGTCCTCCCAAAGGGGGTTCACCTTTATTGTAAAAATGGGGTTCACCTTTATTGTAAAAATGGGGTTCACCTTTATTGTAAAAATGCTTGGAGATAAAAATCTATGTAACCTGGGATCAAGACAGACGCCTATTTTAATCCCAGATGTAACAAATAAATAAAATTTCAGTACCACGAGAGGCCAGGCAGAAAATATTAAACTGATATGAAGGATACCCTGTGGAATATAGCTAGTATCAGGGTTCAAAACATTTAGGATTAACAACGCTATTTATAGAGTCCTCAAAAACAAAATCTTCAGCAGTTTCTGTAAAATGTTCCTGATGGGACGTGATAATATTCCTTATGTGACCATGAATTAGGCTGTTATGACATCGACTAAGGCAATTATGCTTGAATGACAAGATGTGCGTTGGAAGTATGACGCGTAAAGTAATTGCGTATAAAGCAACTAACACAAAACTTACCACGTCATCAAAAGGGTTTAAAATAAAAGTTCAAATCTTAAGCTCTGATCAGTGAATAGTTTTTTGGAGCTTTTGACTCAACAATGTAGGGGTTATACTATTATGAAAGTTTATTTATTTGTTACATCTGGGATTAAAATAGACGTCTGTCTTAATCTCAGGTTACATAGATTTTTATCTCCAACCAATTTTTTACAATAAAGGTGAATCCCATTTTTACAATAAGGGTGAACCCCATTTTTACAATAAAGGTGAACCCCATTTTTTACAATAAAGGTGAATCCCATTTTTACAATAAAGGTGAACCCTATTTGGCTTGACTCAGACCAGATAAAATGGGAATTGACTGAAAACTTTTGTTTCCTTATTGTCCTCCGGAACTAACAACAGTGGTTTTAATACAATGTATTTTTTTTTTTGCAATTTAAGAAAGCAATTCTTATTCTCTCAATCCTTATCATTTATCCTTGCTTTTAGAACATACATGTCTTAACACAAAAGTATCTCTTTATGTTTGGCTTACCAAATCAAGTAAGCTCTTTTTTGAGATATCTTGCTAACAACGTGTGGAAGACAACCAGTAGATAAACATGTCGACAGTACCCTTTGGTCAAATTGGCCAGGAAGTGAAGACATTACCCACTACCCACTGTACAGCTGATTTTTCAAATGATCAGAAATTATCCTTCCTCTCCGGCCGTAAGTGGGAAGGTCTTCCAGCAACCTGCGGATGGTTGTGGGTTTCCCCCCGGGCTGTACCCGGTTTCCACCCAACATAATGCTGGCCGTCGTCGTATAAGTAAAATATTCTTGAGTACGGCGTAAACCACCAATCAAATAAATAAATAAATAAATAAGAAATTACCCAAATAAATAAATAAATAAGAAATTACCCAAATAAATAAATAAATAAATAAGAAATTACCCACATGTATATGTACAGTGTGTATTCATACCTTAGGCAATAGTTTCCAGCCCTCTGTAGCCACAATTTGAACAGCCTGAATGACAAAGTCCAGTTCCTCGTCAGTAATAAAGTAAGGCAGGTTGATCCTGGTGAATCCAGGTCTGCAGAAGGAAGTGAAATGTTGGTGACGTGCCCAAACTCTGCTGCTCACTTAACCATAAGCAAACACCAATGTCCAACAGCATTTCTCATAAAATCACAATATACTTCCCAACTTTTACAACATAGTGTGAATAATTTTTTTTAATTTAGGAGTAAATTCAAAATACAGATTTACCATGAACTTTAGACATTAAGCCACGATCATTCCTTCAAATTACAGAAAAAAGGTTGACCTGTAAACATTAGCCACAACAACCATAACTGTAAATACAATTACGACAACAGAATGATGTCCCGGTGCATAAAGACGTCGCCACTTTACGGCACAGTAGGGCTACTTGCCTACCTTTTAGCATGACAGTGACCGTGTGTAGATCAAACTATCGCCATTAAGTATTTTTTGTGCAATATTGGGGGAACACTAATACGCCCCTGAACACAATTCAGAAGATCAGTGTAATCCTTTCAATTATTTCTCTATATTCTATATACCACCCCATGTTAAAATTACCCTATTGGCCCTACCGTGCCATAAACTGACGACGTCATATCATAAAGGGACGTCACTCTGTTGTCGTAACGTCATATCTCAAAACATGCGTATTACAGAACATATGTTTCACATTTCTCTGCGGAATCACCATTACACAAGTTTCTGGAGTCAGATAAATGTCTGTGCTCACATCAGCAAACTGCTAACACAGGTTATTCTCATCATGACTTACAGATACTTTAATATGAAAACAAAATGTGGTACATTGGCAGTCTGAACCACGTTTCTCTGGGAAATGCTTTGCCGTTTTTCTCCGAACGATGGTAACTGCATGGAAGCACGCTGTTTCACTGACAACCCTATTTAATATGATTTATCAAGGTAAAGGATAGAAAACTTTAATACAATGAACCGGCCACCGCATGTATGCCGTTCCTTAAAATTTCCCTCTTCAATTTCTTATGTTTATGTTTCCAGTATCCCTGGCGAAAGTACTGCTTTACACAGAGAAATCGGTTTCCTGCTTCAATCTGATGATGTAGAAAATTCGCTGTCACAAATTCCCCCCCCCCCCCCCAAAAAAAATACATATATGTAAATCCCACCAAAGGTTATTTACAGATATGAATTTGTAACATGGTCTTGAAATGATGGAATACAAACATATTCCACTTGTATTGGCTGAGGCAGCATGAGCCAACAACTGACCATCTTCCATCACCGTACTACGTATAGGTACTGGCATAATGCTCCCTACAGCAATAGTACACAAGTGTTTTCATGACTTGCAAATCCTAGATACACCTGACAAAGTGAACATCAAGGATACATTAAAATGAAGAGTGTGGTTTTTGGAAAAATGAAGAACTTTTTGAGGCATCATTTTTCAGGCATATTTTTCACTTCAGAACCTCTCTATTTTATGCATATTTTTTCCATCAGTGATTGAAAATATTCAGCAATGATGTCATCAATATAAACAGTGGGAACACAGGGCCAGCTTAGTGGCCCCAATTTGGACCCCCCACCACCACCCCCACCCCCACTCCAACAAAGTTGTTTTGACAGCTATCACCGTTGACACCACCACAGCAGGCTACTGAATTTCCAGACTGACTGCTACAGGGAAACTGTAGTTTAAAGCCACATTTATACCCTTAGAAAAATCTGAGAAGTTTTTTTTCTACTTTTACAGTGTATTTTAGGCCACAGTGCTTACTCAGCATAAGCTAATAAAAACCATGCGTCTCATGCATCCTTGAAATATCTAGAAATACTGTATAAACACGGCTTTGTCCAGAGCAGTATCTTCTCAAACAGAGCAGTGTACATACCCCAGAATCTCTCTGTCTGAGTACTCTGTGTATCTTCTCAGACAGAGCAATCTACATACCTGAGAATTTCTCTGTCTGAGTACTCTGTATATCTTCTCAGGTGAATTCTGTCCAAACGACTACAACAGAAAACACTGACATAAAGAGTACATAGAGAGATTGCGTGTCAACTCACGCTCCTACCCTATACACTCTAGCACCACTACCATCTTAAGACTTTTCAGTCGACCATGCTAACAGTTCAAGAATATGCTACATGTAGGTCTTGTTGTAAACGCAACAGAAATTTTAAAAATGCAGGTATTATTTGAGACAATTAGAGTTGCATACCATTTATTACAACATGGGTAAATAACATGATGCTGCACTAACCAAAACCCACCTGTTGTGCAGATCTTCAAAAGAGTGTGTAAAGCTCAAATATTGGATATATTAGATACTCAGTTCATTAAAGCTATAGAGCCAAATTATGAAAAGTTACCTGCGTGTTGAGAAGGGTATATGGGGATTTCAACCCAGTTCACATCCCCATGTACCCTTCTCAAGACGGGGATAATGATTTTGTCCCTACAGTAAACAGAAAGCCAGTCTCCAGTACATGTAAAGTTATATAAAAACTCGTAAAAAACTAAAAAAACTCGTGCTAGCTTTGTCAACTGCAGACAGCACTGGCCAACTGGCGTGACGTCACAATGACACGCCATGGAATGCGAGTGTCACAAAGAAAAATGACAGCAGCATGCGCAGTAATTTAGCTGCGCAGTGTATAAATTTAGCAGGCGAAGGCTATAAATTCCATATACCCTCTGTGGGGATGGCCTGCAGCTCTGACAAGTGTAAGTCAACATTTTATCTCGCCTGATCAGCCAATGGTAATCAAGAATCACGGATGATGGAGGAGTTAAGGTCCTGAAAAGTATTTCAGAGATCTCTGAAAGTATGAAGTTCAATTGCTCCTTTTTAATTAATTGACTTACCTATCCTCTGCCAATAGTTCTTCATACTTCTGTGCTAACTCTTCATCTATACCTAACAAAGCCTGGCAGGAGGAAAAGATAAGAGAAGATGAATAACACAATACACTTTCTAGAAGGACATGTCTCCTACTGGTTTAAACCACTGGAACAACAACTATATGCACATCAAAGTCCACAACAGAGAAATGGATGAAATGGCTCACAGTTCCAACATGGCCTGTAACTCGTCTCAGTGAAGCCACATACCAAGTGTCAATTCAGAATAACAAACTATTTTGACCAAAAAAAAAAAAAAGACCAAAAGAAGATAACAAGGCATTCAGAGAACACTGGATTGAGGAGTTCATAAAACTGCATAATGTTCAAGTCCGGTAAACCGTTCAAATGCTGACCTCTAAACCAAAATAAAGTGGACTGACACTATCATACACAGTTATTATTCTCTAATAAGATATTATTAAATCAACAATCAAAGCCAAAAAAATTATTATACTGTCACAAATCACACCGTATGTTTATCATAAAGGAGCATATTTTATCATGTTAATCGTAAGGGTATGAATGAATATTGCAGAGCGGTGACTTCCTCTGTTATAGAGTTGTAGTGGTAAAAGGCGGCAATGTGGGTAATGTTCTGTGATATGCAAATCTTGAACTACTATCGGTGGCAACTGCGACCCTGTGACTTGCTGAGCTAATGTTGAGCTATCTTTCTTGTGAGGATTTCAAGCATCAACTCGCTGGAGTGATCTTTGATAGGCAAATAGCTATCCACGATTGGTTATTCGTGCACAATGTATGGCCAATGCAATCCTGTGATTGGCTGAACAAATACTCAGCTGAGAACAGTCACTGTTAATGTGGACGGTTTAATCATTTTGTTGTAGTCTAGGAAGGCACATGCATCGGCCAGTGCCATAAGCTCCTAGCACTAATATAGATGTGGAAAGCTTGCTACAGATAATGTGCATACAAGACAAAATGAAATCCAAAAAGTAGGCAAACTCTGACACGCTATATATCTAGTAAAATAGCTAGAGACAAAAAGCTTCTCTAGATAAGTGATTGCAAAAGAAACTGTATTCCTACATGAAATGCTTATAGAAATCTGTCTTTAAAGGAGAACAGTGAAAATTCACAAAACAGAACAAGGCAATCAGAAAAACCCACCAGCTCCCTGCTATAGCAGGCAACTAGACAATGAAATCAGAATATAGATAAAAGTTTTGTGGCGGTAAAGACGTCACTGTAGGGAGTTCGTGGTCTTCGATATGCAAATTATGAACTGCAAGCTGCAATCCTTGAACAATTCCAACACTGTAAATGGCCGAGCAAATGTTGAACTATTGGTAGTAACAAACACTTCATTGTAGGGTGTTCGAGTACCAAGTCGCTGGAGTGGTCTTTGAAATGCAAATCGCTTCCCATGATTGGCTATCCGTGGACTATGGTTGGCCACTACAGCTCTCTGATTGGCTGAGCAAATACTCAGCTGACACCAGTCACTGTTTGTGTGGATGGTTTAAACATTCCGTCACAATATAGGCAGGCACATGCCAGTGTCATAGGCTCCTAGTACTAACACAGATGTGGAAAGCTTTCTACTGATACTCTGTATACCAGATAAAATGGCATCCACCAAGGTAAATTCTTACACTCTACAAGTCTGGTAAAGTAGCTAGAGAGACAAAAAGCTTATCTCGATAAGTGATTGCATAAGAAAAAGTAGCCCTACAAGAAAGGCTTGTAGAAATCCGTGTTTACAGGAGAACGGAATGCAGTCAATCTGAATGTGTGTTCACAAAACAGGAAAATAGTGACAAATCTGGTAAAATCGTCAGAGGAACCTAACACCCTTCTTCTCCTACGTGTAGGTAGGCATGTGCATAAAATTGTAGCCCTACATGAAACTTTTCTTGATTACAAAAATGGTAAATCTAGCCATCTCGTAAGCAATAAAGTCACAGAAACCCTGTTTACAAGAAATTCTTGCCCTGCACGGAGGCTTAATTTCTACAGAACATGTTTACTACAGAAAACAAACTGAAGTTTACATAACTAGTAAATTTTTGAACTGAAAGTCTATCAATTAAAATCATTAAAAAGCTTTCAGAAAGCCTATAAAACTAAAACCAATAAAAACAACCTTCCATCAGTAGGCCCTTTGTAGATGTACACTGGCAAAAAGAAATACAAACAAAACATATCTTTCTATAGCTGTATATTGGAGATCCGCATATGATTGCCATCATGCAGGAGCTAAAAAACAAAAGCTTAACCTTCCATCTGAGAATGTGCATCTGCACACAATACCTTAAACTAGGGAGCAAAAAAAAAAAGCCCAACCTTCAATCCATGTGTGATAGCCCAATATACAAGAGTTAAGAAAAAAACTCAGCCTGCCATCCAAGAATGTGCATTTACCTTGGAATAAGTAGCAAACAAAAAGTTTACCCTTCAATGCATGTATGATAACACAATATACAAGAGGTTAAAAAAAAAGCTTAACCCTCAATCAATGAATGAGAGCTCATTATACATGTACAGGAGCTAAAGAAAAAGACTAATCTTCAATCTATGTATGGGAGCCCATTATACAGGAGAAGAAAACAAAGCTTAACCAGACACCAACTCCGACACCAACACTTTTCCCCCTCTCACAATACCTAGCCTTACTTCGTACAGGCGAACTTAAAAACGGCCGTAATTTTATTGAAAATGTATAAAACAACCCTAAGCTCAAAACCAATTCATAACTTGTCATCGTAAAGCAATGAACCAAGTTTCAATCCAATATGATAAACAATCTTTAAACAGGAAGTTTAAAAAACTGATCCGTGACTGCCCAACAAAGAAGATGTAAATCTAAAGTCACTTTCAGCACCTGTCTGTGATTAATGAACTTTATAAAACAAACCATTCAAACCTTAGCCATCAGCAACATTTAACAATCCGAAATCATCAAAAAAAAAACTTCATTAATTTCACTGAGTATTAATTTAATTTCAAAAGTGCTTTAATCTGAAAGTAATATTCCTGTGATTATATTTCCACTTTTTTAGTACACATGAATTTATTTATTTATTTATTTGATTGGTGTTTTACGCCGTACTCAAGAATATTTCACTTATACGACGGCGGCCAGCATTATGGTGGGTGGAAACCGGGCACAGCCCTAGGGAAACCCACGACCATCCGCAGGTTGCAGTCAGACCTTCCCACGTACGGCCGGAGAGGAAGCCAGCATGAGCTGGACTTGAACTCACAGTGACCACATTGGTAAGAGGCTCCTGGGGACATTATGCTGCGTTAGCATGCTAACCAACTGACCCACGCAGGCCCACTAGTACATATGAAAGACAGCAAGAAGACACATATTAAAGCAATGAGTAACTCTTAGTTCAAGAAAGAAGAGGTTACAGAAACCAGCTGTCTTAGCTCATTTTACAATCTGCTGAAGTTCTGATACAATAGGGCACAAACCTGAGCGTACGGGCCTGCACACGCACATCCACCCCGTGCCTGGATACCAAACACATCATTTAGGACAGCACTGATAAAGTTGTGATGAAGCAGGAGTCCAGTCTCAATGTTATAAACAACAAATGAAAATATGGGTAGTCGAGTGCTTGACTCATTCCCCAGAATAATCATTCCAGGACAACGCTGCCAAGCAGATACAGCCTTTCTGGAAAGAAATCAGAAATTTGCAATTAATTAATCCATTATACTAAGCTACGAAAGTATGTGACTTCTAACTCCCATATCAGGAATATTTTTCTAGTGGTTTTCTGATCCACGCTAAAACATTCAGACTAGCTATAGCTGTCAGCCTTGTTGGACTGTAAAACCATGTGATTTCAAATGCCGATTATTAAAGGGACATACCGCCAACATCAAAGAAAGCGTGCTGTCATTTTAGACATCATCTACATAAAGTTAAGACTTGCCTACTGTCTACTGACATGCATCTGTATTTCACTGAACAAGTACATGTTCAGTTTTATCCAGGGTTTCCCTCTAACCATCAACTCACTCAAGTTGCCATATTTAGAAAGCCTGATTTTTTTCATCACTTACCTCCCCTTGTTGCCTGGATGACAGGAGATGTTCAGCAAACTTGAATTGTCAGACACAGTATTGTATTGTAATTATGTGGTCTACCATTTAACTTCAGTTCTGCCATACAGATCCTTGGGAATTACAAAGACTGCATAAAAAATTTTCAATAGAAAGGAAGATCGTATTTGATAGACTTTGCTTTCAATCTATGGTACTGTTTCCATGTGCGATACACAATTGAACGTTGTGGGAATCTTTGCGCTGCCTCACTTGCATGTTATTTCTTTGGGTGGACAGTTTAGAACAGTGACAGATTTCCCCTTATATTTGTATTTACTTGAACCAACTCAAAAATTCAGAATTTCTTTCAGCAGTATGTCCCATTAATTTTAGAAAAACTTTTCATGGTCACTTCCTGATCAACCCTGGCTTTGCTGGACCAACCAATGGATCCAGAGAAATCTTGTGGTCAACATACAGCCATTAAATGCAGAGGATCCAACCATCCTGGACAAGGGGTAGGCCGTGGATCCAGTCAGGAACTAAACAGCATGGGCTTAGGACTGGAAGTTAGGATCTATAATGTACCTCTATGTAATTACTGTCTCGTTTCTGGACGATATGGTGACTAGTGTACTCAGTCTTACTACAATGGACTGATTTGACCTCCAGCACTTCATCCCTCCCTCACCTGCAGAGTTCTTCCTCTCGCTGCATGATGACCTTGTGACCTATAGCCTCTTTTAGCTGTAGCACCATCCCTGCTCTGATGGAGCCAACAATATCGGGTGTTCCAGCCTCCTCACGCAATTCAGGCTCCTGCAGGTACCGCTGCCTTTCCTTTCTCACCTAAAAAACAACAACAAGTAATGTCTTAAGCTAACAATGATGTGGTGGTAAGGCAATCATTAAAACTATTTGCTGGGCATAACCCATCTGATCCTCAAAAAACTGGCACAACGATACTCTGAAGTTTTTATTGTAATTTTGATGTCAGGTGCCTGGCAAAGACTAGTGTTTTTCTACACGTTCTGGCTGGTTTCCTTAAGCCTGACTACTGTCGTGGGTAAGTGCTTACATTTATAAAGTCAAATATTCTAGAGTACAGCATTCATTTATTTATTTGATTGGTGTTTTACGCCGTACTCAAGAATATTTCACTTATACGACGACAGCCAGCATTATGTTGGGTGGAACCGGGCACAGCCTGGAGGAAACCCACAACCATCCGCAGGTTGCTGGCAGACCTTCCCACGTACAGCCGGATAGGAAGCCAGCATGAGCTGAACTCACAGCGACTGCATTGGTGAGAGAATCCTGGGTCATAACACTGCGCTAGCGCGCTAACCAACTGACCCACGCAGGCCCCCCGAGTACAGGATTTAAGCTGCACTCCTATAAATAAATCAATAAATAAATAAGTACAAATCTGATAATAACATACACTGTTGTTTAGTACAGAAGGTTTAGTTTACTGGAATGATTCTTCAAGAAAGTCAATCACCCAAAGTACAATAAGAGCATTGTAACTTACAAAAAACACTGAACCACCTCCACATCCCTCAGGGACAGGATTCTGGAATAATGACTTCTTGGCAACAAGAACTCCTGCACAAAAAGAAAAATAATCTGAGAAATGTTGTAAGATCTAAACTGATTAATTTTTTCATTTTAACACCATATTTTTCATTTAATATACAAGTGCGATTAGTTTTAGAGTCTGGGGTAAATACATGTAACTGACCTTTGGTAAGTTACTAACAAACCTTCCCACTCGTTAATATGTATGTGGGCACCATATTGGTAGAAGACAAGTCCAAGTAATCAAACTCACCTGGGGTAGACACTCCTCCCACAAATTTATGTACTGACATAAAAACAGCATCCTTTGAACACAGAGAGCTGTCACAACTGAAACAGAAAGATGGGAATTAAGCAGAACTGAAATTCAGAAACAGAAATAAAAACCACAGAAACTGCCAATGTATATCTTATCTATCACAATGCAGTTAATCTATGATAACAGAACACGTAACAAAATTGAACACCTATTCAGATGAACACAATCTAAGCCCGAATATAGTACTACTATGTATAGTAGATACTTGAAACAATGAAATCTGATGACAACATTGTGCCACTGTGTCTACTGCATGTACATGAACTATCCACACAAATACTGACGACATTGTGCCACTGTGTCTACTGCATGTACATGAACTATCCACACAAATACTGACGACATTGTGCCACTGTGTCTACTGCATGTACATGAACTATCCACACAAATACTGACGACATTGTGCCACTGTGTCTACTGCATGTACATGAACTATCCACACAAATACTGACGACATTGTGCCACTGTGTCTACTGCATGTACATGAACCATCCACACAAATACTGACGACACTGTGCCACTGTGTCTACTGCATGTACATGAACTATCCACACAAACACTGACGACATTGTGCCACTGTGTCTACTGCATGTACATGAACTATCCACAAAAATACTGATGACATTATGCCACTGTGTCTACTGCATGTACATGGACTATCCACACAAATACTGACGACATTGTGCCACTGTGTCTACTGCATGTACATGAACTATCCACACAAATACTGACGACATTGTGCCACTGTGTCTACTGCATGTACATGGACTATCCACACAAATACTGAGGACATTGTGCCACTGTGTCTACTGCAGGTATAAAAACTATCCACACAAATACTGAGGACATTGTGCCACTGTGTCTACTGCAGGTATATGAACTATCCACACAAATACTGACGACATTGTGCCACTGTGTCTACTGCATGTACATGAACTATCCACACAAATACTGACGACATTGTGCCACTGTGTCTATTGCATGTACATGAACTATCCACACAAATACTGAGGACATTGTGCCACTGTGTCTACTGCATGTACATGGACTATCCACACAAATACTGAGGACATTGTGCCACTGTGTCTACTGCATGTACATGAACTATCCACACAAATACTGAGGACATTGTGCCACTGTGTCTACTGCATGTACATGGACTATCCACACAAATACTGAGGACATTGTGCCACTGTGTCTACTGCAGGTATATGAACTATCCACACAAATACTGACGACATTGTGCCACTGTGTCTACTGCAGGTATATGAACTATCCACACAAATACTGACGACATTGTGCCACTGTGTCTACTGCATGTACATGAACTATCCACACAAGTACTGAGGACATTGTGCCACTGTGTCTACTGCATGTACATGGACTATCCACACAAATACTGACGACATTGTGCCACTGTGTCTACTGCATGTACATGAACTATCCACACAAATACTGACGACACTGTGCCACTGTGTCTACTGCATGTACATGAACCATCCACACAAATACTGAGGACATTGTGCCACTGTGTCTACTGCATGTACATGGACTATCCACACAAATACTGACGACACTGTGCCACTGTGTCTACTGCATGTACATGGACTATCCACACAAATACTGACGACACTGTGCCACTGTGTCTACTGCATGTACATGGACTATCCACACAAACACTGACGACACTGTGCCACTGTGTCTACTGCATGTACATGGACTATCCACACAAATACTGACGACACTGTGCCACTGTGTCTACTGCATGTACATGGACTATCCACACAAATACTGACGACACTGTGCCACTGTGTCTACTGCATGTACATGGACTATCCACACAAATACTGACGACACTGTGCCACTGTGTCTACTGCATGTACATGGACTATCCACACAAATACTGACGACACTGTGCCACTGTGTCTACTGCATGTACATAAACTATCCACACAAATACTGACGACATTGTGCCACTGTGTCTACTGCATGTACATGGACTATCCACACAAATACTGACGACACTGTGCCACTGTGTCTACTGCATGTACATGAACTATCCACACAAATACTGACGACACTATGCCACTGTGTCTACTGCATGTACATGGACTATCCACACAAATACTGAGGACATTGTGCCACTGTGTCTACTGCAGGTACATGAACTATCCACACAAATACTGAGGACATTGTGCCACTGTGTCTACTGCATGTACATGAACTATCCACACAAATACTGATGACATTGTGCCACTGTGTCTACTGCATGTACATGAACTATCCACACAAATACTGATGACATTGTGCCACTGTGTCTACTGCATGTACATGAACTATCCACACAAATACTGACGACACTGTGCCACTGTGTCTACTGCATGTACATGGACTATCCACACAAATACTGACGACATTGTGCCACTGTGTCTACTGCATGTACATGAACTATCCACACAAATACTGACGACATTGTGCCACTGTGTCTACTGCATGTACATGGACTATCCACACAAATACTGACGACATTGTGCCACTGTGTCTACTGCATGTACATGAACTATCCACACAAATACTGACGACACTGTGCCACTGTGTCTACTGCATGTACATGGACTATCCACACAAATACTGACGACATTGTGCCACTGTGTCTACTGCATGTACATGGACTATCCACACAAATACTGAGGACATTGTGCCACTGTGTCTACTGCAGGTATATGAACTATCCACACAAATACTGAGGACATTGTGCCACTGTGTCTACTGCATGTACATGAACTATCCACAGAAATACTGAGGACATTGTGCCACTGTGTCTACTGCATGTATATGAACTATCCACACAAGTACTGACGACATTGTGCCACTGTGTCTACTGCATGTACATGAACTATCCACACAAGTACTGACGACATTGTGCCACTGTGTCTACTGCATGTACATGAACTATCCACACAAATACTGACGACATTGTGCCACTGTGTCTACTGCATGTACATGAACTATCCACACAAATACTGACGACATTGTGCCACTGTGTCTACTGCATGTACATGAACTATCCACACAAATACTGAGGACATTGTGCCCTTGTGTCTACTGCATGTACATGGACTATCCACACAAATACTGAGGACATTGTGCCACTGTGTCTACTGCAGGTATATGAACTATCCACACAAATACTGACGACATTGTGTCCCTGTGTCTACTGCATGTACATGAACTATCCACACAAATACTGACGACATTGTGCCACTGTGTCTACTGCAGGTATATGAACTATCCACACAAATACTGACGACATTGTGCCACTGTGTCTACTGCATGTACATGAACCATCCACACAAATACTGATGACATTGTGCCACTGTGTCTACTGCATGTACATGGACTATCCACAAAAATACTGACGACACTGTGCCACTGTGTCTACTGCATGTACATGGACTATCCACAGAAATACTGAGGACATTGTGCCACTGTGTCTACTGCATGTACATGGACTATCCACAGAAATACTGAGGACACTGTGCCACTGTGTCTACTGCATGTACATGGACTATCCACAGAAATACTGAGGACATTGTGCCACTGTGTCTACTGCATGTACATGAACCATCCACACAAATACTGACGACATTGTGCCACTGTGTCTACTGCATGTACATGAACTATCCACACAAATACTGACGACATTGTGCCACTGTGTCTACTGCATGTACATGAACTATCCACACAAATACTGACGACATTGTGCCACTGTGTCTACTGCATGTACATGAACTATCCACACAAACACTGACGACATTGTGCCACTGTGTCTACTGCATGTACATGGACTATCCACACAAATACTGACGACATTGTGCCACTGTGTCTACTGCATGTACATGGACTATCCACACAAATACTGAGGACATTGTGCCACTGTGTCTACTGCATGTACATGAACTATCCACACAAATACTGAGGACATTGTGCCACTGTGTCTACTGCATGTACATGGACTATCCACACAAATACTGAGGACATTGTGCCCTTGTGTCTACTGCATGTACATGGACTATCCACACAAATACTGACGACATTGTGCCACTGTGTCTACTGCATGTACATGAACTATCCACACAAATACTGACGACATTGTGCCACTGTGTCTACTGCATGTACATGGACTATCCACAAAAATACTGACGACACTGTGCCACTGTGTCTACTGCGTGTACATGAACTATGCACACAAATATTGACGACACTGTGCCACTGTGTCTACTGCATGTACATGGACCATCCACACAAATACTGACGACACTGTGCCACTGTGTCTACTGCATGTATATGAACTATCCACACAAATACTGACGACATTGTGCCACTGTGTCTACTGCATGTACATGGACTATCCACACAAATACTGACGACATTGTGCCACTGTGTCTACTGCATGTACATGGACCATCCACACAAATACTGAAGACACTGTGCCACTGTGTCTACTGCATGTACATGAACTATCCACACAAATACTGACGACATTGTGCCACTGTGTCTACTGCATGTACATGAACTATCCACACAAATATTGAATCTGCACATACAAATGATTTGTGATTGTAGCCTGGGCATTAAAGCATTTTGGAAAATGGCAATTTGCTTGCCATAGAATTAGGTCTGCTGGCAACGGTACTTTGTGACACAGCATCTGCACGAATTACATCTAACCACAAAAAGTGAGGTACATTGAATATACAGGCCAAACAAGAGGTAAAAGACAACCGCTCACCATAACATAAAACAACCCACTTTTGCAAGGACATATAAAACTTTAAATAGCAGAATTTGTGTGGTGTTTTTTAAGCTTCCAAGCCAAAAGCCTTTATTGTTCTTCTTCTAATTATTTAATTATTCTTCCCGGCTGTGAGCGTAATGCTGTATCTTTCATGCGTTAGGCATTGACAACTTGCTATGTCTTCTAAAGAGACAAAGGCCAGCTAAATATAGGTGAGCCAGGGACAATACAAAACTAATCAAGGGTTACTATCTACCGTTGCCTGTATGATGTTACAGTGGGTGACAGTGAAGAATTGTATCTGATTTTCCTTCCAAATGAAAACTGTGGTGCTCTGATGATATGTTCAGAACAAATATATGTTGGATCATCCCAGTTTTAAGCTTACTTTAAAGATATTTTACATTATACAGTGAATTAGTACCACAAAACATTGCGACAGCCCTCCTATTGCCCTAGCTTCCTAAAGTCAAGAGCAACACCCTCCAAAGAGCATTATACAGTCTCACAGTTGGGAAGAGATGAATATGTCGCTTGGTTGGAAACAGTTGCTGTAACCAAAGGCAGAAAATTTTACCGTTGAAATGCTTTTTTTCTTCTCACATATAACTTTTTTAATCTAAACAAATTGAGAAAAACAGAAAAGACAACTGAGCTTCACGCACCTAGATCTGATTGGATTCATGTCAACTCTGACGTAAGGGGCAGCTGTGGCGTAATCCCAGAATGCAAGAGCTCCATGGCGATGAAGGCACTCTGTCACAGAGTCAACATCTGTTAAAATTCCAGTAATGTTTGATGCAGCAGAAAAACAGCCAATCAACTGTTTTCCACTGGGCTGCCACTTCTGGAAATCAGCCAGAAAGTAACATTAGCATGGTTTAACCCTATGTTTTAAAAGTTCTGGGATGTAAAAAAAAAACAGATTCTTTTACAAAGCATATTCTGACAGTTTTATCATAGAGGGTAAATGCCTCTTTTAAACAGAATATTGCTTCTTTAAGAAATTGAGTTACAATAAAAGATAGTGAGTTTCACTGTGTTTTCTTTAGAAGGGGTACAATACAAGGGGGACAACCTATACAACCATAGATTAACCATTTTTAAGTTTAAGTTTAAATTCAGGTTAGTTACATTCACATGGTGTTATTCGCCAAATCGTATATGAAATAGCATTTGTCCCGTTTCCATTCCACCTGGCAAATTTGACACGTCGATACAAAAAAACTACAACATACACTAGTAAATGTTGCTTAAAAATTTTTCATATCAAGAAATCTGCACCTAGTATGCTGAAAATGGATATAATGTGCAACTTGTGAGGGTGTTCATAGTTACCCGAAGTTCTGTGATCAAGTGGTCCAGGCTTATCTGTCCGAATTCATCCTCACGTATCTGCACCACCTAGACGTACAACAAAGTCATGACATTAGTTTTTTGTTTATGATTTGCTACCAATCACAGGCCACACTTCAATGTAGCTGAACTTTCTCTCAAGCATCACTGTGGTTCTTCAATACAGGCCATAAAGTTTACTGAACAATAAGGGGGGTAAGCGTGCATGATGTCATGAGCTGTTGTACAGTTAGTGAAAGGTCAGAAGTTCACTGAACAACAAGGAGGGTAAGCGTGCATGATGTCATGAGCCCTTGTACAGTTAGTGAAAGGTCAGAAGTTCACTGAACAACAAGAGGGGTAAGCGAGCATGATGTCATGAGCTGTTGTACAGTTAGTGAAAGGTCAGAAGTTCACTGAACAACAAGGGGGGTAAGCGTGCATGATGTCATGAGCTGTTGTACAGTTAGTGAAAGGTCAGAAGTTACTGAACAACAAGGAGGGTAAGCATGCATGATGTCATGAGCTCTTGTACAGTTAGTGAAAGGCCAGAAATTACTGAACAACAAGGGGGGTAAGCATGCATGATGTCATGAGCCCTTGTACAGTTAGTGAAAGGTCAGAAGTTACTGAACAACAAGGAGAGTAAGCATGCATGATGTCATGAGCTCTTGTACAATTAGTGAAAGGTCAGAAGTTACATGTATTTGTATCAGACAGAGATTGTTTACTTAAAGGGCTACTTTGGTGTCAAAACATCTGTGTCTTAAAAGCAAGGTGAACTGATAAAGACTGGGATGGTCTGAATTGCTCTCCTAAATTGTGAAAATATTGCAGTGAATTAAAACTAATATTGTACACTTCATCAAAGTATACGGAAACAAAGTATTTTTGCTCCTTCCACTTTGCCTGGTGTGACGTCACCCAGGAAAACATGACGTCATCAATCGATGACGTATATCCACAAATGACGATGCCCTTTCAAACGCTCTTGACATCATCCCAGGATAAATGTGTTAATTAATGTCACATCTGCCTGATTCGACATCATACAGGGAATACTACCACGTCACATCAGGAAAATTTTACCGACACAGCCGAAGATATTGTTTTTCAAGGAATCTTCAGTTATATGGGTTAAATAGTGTTATGCATCAAAATCCCACTGAAAGATAGTGTTAGGCTTACTCCGAAGGATTTCTTTCATACCATTGTAATATTTCTACCCAATTTGTATTCTGACCAAAGAATAATTAAAACTGATACCCCCAAAATGCCTCAGTCAAGTAGTTTGAAAATGTCAACTGGATTTTGAAAATCTGGATATCGTTGATGCCCTAGTAACATTTGTTTGGTCTTCTTTATTCATAATAACAAGGTGACATGAAGTCACAGTTACTTCAATATAAAAAGAAATCTCTTTTGGCGTCGTACTAATTTGCCCAGTTATGGACAGCAAAAGCAAATGATTGAGTTCAGATATGTCAATTCAACAGAACAGAAAACTGAGAGACTATATAGGAGAATGATGCCAATTTGCAGTTTACACAGTTCAAACTGAACTTTCTGAATATTTCTTCCAATACGCGACAAAGCCCTTTCAGAAAAATCTTTTTGTTTTTAGGCAATAATTAATTTTCTCAGTACAGTAGTTCCATTTTGGTCGTTACGCCAAAACAGAAATAGTAAGTTAAATCTTCCACCCATTAAGGTGAGATATTTGAATAAAAAAAGCCATGTGTACAACATCAAAGGCATTCATAAGTAAATACCAACATTTGCTCCGTATTCTCGCCAAGGTAACAAAATAGAATGGTGTTCATAGGGTCCTACAAATACCACCTGTAACATAAAGAAGAAGTACAGTGTTAGTGGACCATTTTAAGTAAAACGTTTCATATAACTTTATAGAGCCATATACAATTACAGTGTTAACCATTTGGGTGAAAGCTCAACTGTATTTATTTATTTACTTGATTGGTGTTTTACTCCGTACTCAAGAATATTTCACTTTTGCGACGTTGGCCAGGATTACAATGGGAGGAAACCAAGCAGAGCCCCGGGTAAACCCACGACCATCCGCAGGTTGCTGGCAGACCTTCCCAGGTATGGCCGGAGAGGAAGCCAGCACGAGCTGGACTTAAAC
Source organism: Liolophura sinensis (assembly GCF_032854445.1). NCBI lineage: Eukaryota > Metazoa > Mollusca > Polyplacophora > Chitonida > Chitonidae > Liolophura > Liolophura sinensis. Next base: position 51,073,386 of record NC_088295.1, read on the forward strand.
TCACAGCAACCACATTGGTGAGAGGCTCCTGGGTCATTACGCTGCACTAACGCTCTAACCCCAAAAGCTCAACTGTACAATCCAGACGTAATACCACCAGTCCTTCTGTTGACTGGATAATCAAGAGCCTTCTAACTACAGGAGAGATCACATCACATTTCATGTCAAAGTAGTGTAAATCTACGATCATTCCTTCAGTCATTCTGACATAACTGATCCTTTAACAACTGGTCTATCAAATCACAAATAATCTGAGAAACAAATGTACCACTGTCAATAAATGTTAAAATGGCTTTTAACATTTAAGATTTTGAGTATTTCTTGAGGATTTGAGACAATGACAATACTATTATGAGATAAAATAAATTTGTAAATCTTCCTTACATTTTGACTCCATGTCTCTCCCAAGTATCTCTTACACATATACACGCAGGAATTAGACAATATGGTGCAAACAAAATGCACGATGAGCCTGACAAACAACCTTACATGTACGAAATATTGTCATCAAGTTAATGTTTTCACCATTATTTGTTAACCAGAAAAGTTGTCTTACAGGCGGCTCTGGTAGTTTTAACCCATGAATGATCTTGTGCACCGCGCCCGTACACCCACTGCCGACAAATATCACTGCGTCATGTTCACTGGCATTCACAGCACTCCGTACTATATCTCTGAAAATAAAACAGAAATCAAACATCACATTGGACAAGTTTGTTGTTTGGTTTGCTTGGAATTTGCTGTTACTTTTTAACATTACTGTGATCATAAAAAGACTGTGTATGCTCACCATATACAGAGCACTTAACCTACCAAAAAGGCTATCTACAGAGCACTTAACCTACCAAAAATGACATCTGAGCAAGTCACAACATTCTAACAGCCGGCCTTCCAGGACCTGACCTTTCACCTTTTCATCTAAGGTGCAAACAGTGTTCATTCTAAGAACAAAATTTTGTGCGCATGCGAGGTAAAGAAAATTTTGTGAAACTTAATAAATCCTAAAAGTGACCACACAAACCAATGTAAATCTATACCTGAAGAAGATGACTCAATTGTCAATGGGAGACTTGAGGACGAACTACACAGAAGGTACAAATGACAGAAGAGCACGTTTTCTTCTGTGAGGCTGCAGTGCATGTGTACTTCATACATGTTTTATGAGCACATATACACTGATAATTATGACGTAATAAAGATAAGAACCTGAGCTCACAGCTTTGGACCGTCTTGGTACAGGCGGGAAGGAGTTTTACAAGTTCCCCATTAAAGCTCAGTCAGGTTTAAAAAGGTCTCTGATTCGAAAAACTATTTACCTCTTTTATTTTACCTTATTTCAAGTCTGCAGACTGGTCACACTGGTGGATGTGTCAGTGTTACCTACCTGGTCTCATGTCGGTATAGTAGTGTCCGTAGACTGGTCACACTGATGGTTGTGACAGTGTTGTCTGTACACTAGTCACACTGGCGGTCGTGACAGAGCCTCATGTCTGTACAGTGTTGCCTGTAGACTGGTCACACTGGTGGTTGTGTCAGTGTTACCTACCTGGTATCATGTCTATACAGTGTTGTCTGTAGACTGGTCACACTGGTGCTTGTGTCAGTGTTACCTACCTGGCCTCATGTCTGTACAGTGTTGTTTGTAGACTAGTCACACTGGTGGTTGTGTCAGTGTTACCTACCTGGCCTCATGTGTGTACAGTGTTGTCTGTAGACTGGTCACACTGGTCGTTGTGTCAGTGTTACCTACCTGGCCTCATGTCTGTACAGTGTTGTCTGTAGACTGGTCACACTGGTGGTTATGTCAGTGTTACCTACCTGGCCTCGTGTCTGTACAGTGTTGTCTGTAGACTGGTCACACCGGTGGTTGTGTCAGTGTTACCTACCTGGCCTCATGTCTGTACAGTGTTGTCTGTAGACTGGTCACATGGGTGGTTGTGTTAGTGTTACCTACCTGGCCTCGTGTCTGTACAGTGTTGTCTGTAGACTGGTCACACTGGTCGTTGTGTCAGTTTTACCTTCCTGGTCTCATGTCTGTACAGTGTTGTCTGTAGACTGGTCACACTGGTGCTTGTGACAGTGGTACCTACCTGGCCTCATGTCTGTACAGTGTTGTCTGTAGACTGGTCACACTGGTGGTTGTGACAGTGTTACCTACCTGGCCTCATGTCTGTACAGTGTTGTCTGTAGACTGGTCACACTGGTGGTTGTGTCAGTGTTACCTACCTGGCCTCATGTCTGTACAGTGTTGTCTGTAGACTGGTCACACTGGTTGTTGTGTGAGTGTTCCCGTATTCTGGTAATACTTCGGATCGGATAAAGTCTTCTATGAATGATAAGCTTCTGGAAAAGACAGGTCAGGTCATTGGCATTAATGATCACAATTCAGGATTAAACCTTAAAAGAAAATACACCTCTCAGAGTAGTTATACTGGACATGAAAGTGTGCCTCATATAGTCCCTCAAGAAAAAGCATAAAGTCTGGTGATTTTACACGAAAGTACAAGCTACCAACGATAGAAGCCAAGCAAAAGTGCTGTACCTCTATCAGGGTAGTCATATTTTAAACCTATAATGATATCTGCAGATTGTTAGTTAATGAGAGAGTAGAATTGTGGGAAATCTCATTAAGCCACTGATTTATTAGTGCCCAAAAGTGTACATTAGTCTAGAAGCCAACATGAAGTAGACAAGATTAATCCGAAAATCTATTGAAATCTATGCAGTAGTACCTCCAGAGCTCAGAATGAAACATACACCATTATTACTCGTTTACACAAAAAAATTATGAATATGACCTACAACCAAAAGAAACCTTACAGTTTCAAAGTGAACATCTTTTGATTTATTTCTTCATTTGATTGGTATTTTAGGGCGTATTCAAGAATATTTCACTTTAAATATGCAACAGCAGCCAGCATTATGGTGGGGGGAAACCCACAACCATCCATAGGTTTCTGGCAAATCTCCTCACATACCAACATCTTCTGAGCTTTTCCTTCTCTTTCAATCTCCCGCTTATAAAGTTACACTAGCAGAAGTTGATAAACATAATATTTCTGAAACACACGCTCAAACTAAAAACAGCACATAGCTTCAATACAACATTTTACAAGGAAAGCATGTACCTGCAAGGAATACAGCTTTAAAAAATAAATTTTACTAATACAATTAGGGTATGATTACTAATAGCAATAAAATATATCCCACAAATCGTTCTATCACATACCTTCCTGAGGCTGTATAGTCCATGTACATCACTACAAAAAATATTCAAAATGTGAAAGATAGCAGTAAAAGTAGAATGTACAATCCATACAAAAAGCTAAAATACATTATTCACATTCATGGTCACGAATGCAAAGACATGGTGCTGATTTTTAAAAAATCTGCATTACTTAGTACGAACCCTGAATGAGAATGATCGGATTCATTATACTTCACCAGTGCAAATTATTTAATTTTTCCAATGGTGGCAAATTAGTTTAGTGCATTACTTTCATATTGTTTTCTTATTTGACATTCAATTGGGCCTTGATGCTTAGCCACCGGTATCGCTGTAAGGAACATAACAGCTTTAATTTGAATTTTTTATTTGATTTCATGGGATGAAACTGGACAGAACCCAGAGAAAACCCACAACCATTCTCAGGTTGTTGCCAGACCTTCCCACATACAACTGGAAAGGAAGCCAGAATGAGCTGGAGTTGAACTCATGGCAGTCACACTGGTAAGAGGCTCCTGGGTTAGCATGCTGCACTAGCACACTAAACACCAGGTCACGAATAGATGTCCCAATAAAGGAATATGTATATGTCGGGATAACTGTGGGCAGCTATAGATATACAACCAAGGAATGGGGACTGTAAATGAACATCTGAACAGCCAACAAACTACAAGGACAGCAACCTTAATTGTCATTACTGGTACAATTTACAAAAGCTGTGGAATGTAACTCTGTGTATCAAGTAACACCAAGTGTTGAGAGAGTTACGGGGAATAACTGCTTCTAATGTGTCGGATCGATGTACGCCACATTTACCCCATATTCACACACGCATTAAATCTTCCCTAGTGTAAATCGATGTCAACTGAGTGATACCCATAATCAACTAATCTGTTCTGAGTCTCGCTGAACGAAAAACGATCCATGACAACTGCACAAATTCACAAAATAAATACATTTTCAGACGCTACACCCACTGTGGCCGTAAGCCGTCTGTCACCATTGGGATCACTTGTGAGAAGAAACAAGGCTTAAGCAATAAGCGCCATCCGACGACAGGGGGAGTGAACCAGCCAAACGGACAATCAGACTTGCCTAGTGTTACTATAATGACTGCCAAAGGCATTATCTCCCTTCAACGACCTTATTTTTTTTTTTCTGTACTCACATCGATCACGCAACTCGTATGTATGACTATCAGAATGGGATGGTGGCCACAGTGCGTATAGTGTCTGACAATGTATTTATTTTGTAAAGTTGTATTGTTGTCATGGATCGTTTTTGGTTCAGCGAGACTCAGAACAAACTAGTTGATTGCACCTGGGGACCACTTGGTTGACATCCATTTACGATAAGAAAGATTTAATGCGCGTGTAAAGATGCGGTAGATATGGCTTATCCCCGATATGCCATATTAAAAGCAGTTATCCTCCGTAATTCTCCCAACACTCTGTGTTGGTCGATACAGACTGTTACATTCCGCAACTAAATTTACAACTGCCCAACAGGTGTAAATTTTCGTTCACTGTCGACAAAAAAAGAAACAACCGAGTACTTCCAAATTCGTGAATACGGCCTTAAACAGCAATGAATCAAAGAATCAATCTTCTACTTTCTATTTACGAAAACTGGGTCCTTAATGACAGACTCATAACCATTGTGATTTATGTGAAGTCAAACCTTTCCTTGGTCCAAAAGGTCCATTGAAAACCTTGTCCTTCCCAATGACACTTTCTGATACTAACTGAAGCAGCCCAGTGACATCTGATGAATAATTTCGTAATGATTTTTTATGATCTAATTCTTGAGGAAGAGCATAAAATTTTCTGTTTCTAGCAGCCTGCTGGCTGCCATTTTCACGTGGCCTGTTCACGTCCATGTCTATACACCTTTCCGGGAACCACCGTAGGATTCGGAAGCCAGTAAAAAAAAAAAACTGGTACAGTACATGGTTTAAATCATTATCCTTTAATCTGGATTTACATGAATAACGAATTTCATCTTCAACGATATACCCTTTACAAGTAAAGCTCTGTTTAAAAATAAATAAATAAACTGTCAAAAAAAAGAAAGAAAGAAAAACGTTCATTTTTTAACAACAGCTAAAGCTCCCTCAATGTTTACTTCCCCTGACACAGTGAGCTAGATGGCGCTGTAACGATGACTTACCATTCATTGGATAATTTTAGCGCTGAGTTTGAACGTGGTGAATGCTACCAACGACAAGTAAGTTAAAATCAAGCTATTTCTCTTTCATGATTGCAGCTGTGATCGTATTTCATGTGAAGTATCTTGACAGTATAAAGGAGAAGAGTCAGGCATAATCACTGTGGTAATTGTAAAGCTGTCAACGGACTTCTGTTGCTTGGATGCCTTTCGGGTTGGACAATTCACGCTGAAGATCTTTACATAAAATGCTCTCTACTCCAGCCTGGTTTTCAGGTCTAAAATGCGAAATCTCTTGTCTATGGAAGTGAACAGTGATACTAAGTGACACCCGTACACCATACTTAGGGACCGCTGGTCAGTGTAGTTAGTCAACTGCCCATTGGCAAATTAGGTGTTCAAACGCAGACAACACAATGTTGACTGTCGATAAAATTAGCCTATTCAGTTTAATTCTAACTTTGTGAAGTTGCATTTGTAGACAGTGCCTGGTTTACGCCAGTTTCCTCCACCCTGGTCCATCCAGATTGACCAGTATGCTATTTATAAGTCTGACTTCATAACGGGTATCTCTTTAAGAAAGTGGAGATTTGATATGGTTTCAATATACTCTTCTGCCTAACTTGATTTCTCTATCATTTCTTGTCTCAAGATTTAACCATGGAAGCAGAATTGTGTCTCCACAGTTGAATTTTGATTACATTCTTTGCCTTCATAAAAAGTGAGACAGAAAATAACTTTGAGAATTTTGAAAGTAATGTCAAGAGACATGCTTAAAGCCACGTGACCTATAATAAATGTCATTTTCTAATGTCAAACTGATTGTCGGTTCTGAAAACATTCAGAAAACTATGACGTTTTCATTTCTTTACATGCCAGTTTTGTACTGCTCCAATTTTCATAATCCTACATGTACATTAAGAAGAGACAATAAGAAAACTTTTTTAGACCTATGTAGGTGAACAAAGCCCGGAACAGCGATTTCTTTCAGAGATATTGCTTGTTGTTGCAGCTGTAACTATCACACAATTATAGCTCTGTCCATAAAACTGACTGAGATCATATATGTGAAAAATTCCTGAGTACCGTAGGACATAACACAGGAATCAGATAAATCTAAAGCCATAATATTGATCACACATTCACAATCTTAAAACCAATTAATTTGCCATTTATTTTATGGCATTTTGAATTTATGACCATGAAGTGTAGGAAACCCATACTGGTTATGAATCATCATACGTGTAATATATCAGTGCTTAAATGTATTTTGATTTTCATTAACGTGCCTGGATTGGGATTTTGTCTCCAGATTAACGGGAGTATAGGCTTTTTTGTCAATGTATTGTGTCTGTCTTTGTAGGTCAGTGGGGGTGAGAATGCCAGAGGAGAACAAAGTTATTCCTGTGAGGGTGGCGGTGAGATGCCGTCCCCTCATAGAGAAAGAGCTATCTGAAGGGTGTCAGGAATGTCTGCAGTTCATGCAGGACGAACCACAGCTGGTCATCGGCAAGAACAAAGCTTTTACCTACGACTATGTGTTCAAACCTAAGGACTCTCAAGAGCTGGTGTATGACCAGTCAGTCAAATCCCTTGTGAAAAATGTGTTTAAAGGTGGGTTCTTAGATTTGAATTATACATATATGTATTGTTTTATATGTATATTGTACAGGTAATGTAAAATTTATGTTTTTACGGAATTACTGCTATTAACTTCAACCTTAATTTGATAAATGAAATATGCTTAAAGGATACATGTACATGAAACAGTTGGTTTATATCTCTTAATACAACTTATATGGTAGGGATTTTTAGCGTCATCAAACAGTACAAAACACCTTCTCAGCTTTCTTATTGGAGTGTAAAAAATGGCTTTAATCTACAGTTTACCTAAGACCTCAGCAGTCAGTATGGAAAATAAGTAGCCTGCTGTGGTGATGTCAACGGTGATAGCCTTCGAAACAACTTTGTTGGTGCGAATGCCACAATTGGGGTGCTAGTCCCTCATTTCCAGTATGTGCATCAGTGATGTCATTTCTGACCATTGATGGAAAATATATCTAAAATAGATGGGCTATTAAGAAATTTATAGTACGCGTTGAAAATGAAAATTTTTTTTTCTAATTTTTTTGCCATACCGATTCCAGTATCTAGTTTAATTTTCCTTAAAACCATATTCTTCGTTTTATAGAACCTTTTCATGTATCCCCTAACTTCAGTTAGTCCAAAATTTCTTTCATTTGGATTATTATAGAAAATGTTGAAAAAAATTTAACTTTGTGCTGTGTATGTGTATATTGGACTTCAGGATACAATGGTACAGTGTTGGCATACGGTCAGACGGGCAGTGGTAAGACATTCACAATGGGTGGCGGTTATCAAGACTCCCTGAGTGGGGATGAATTCATGATGGGGGTTATCCCCAGAGTTGTAAGGGATCTCTTCAAGGGGATAGAAGACAAGGATGGATTTCAGTTTGATGTCCGAGTGTCGTATTTAGAGGTTTGTTCAATAATTCACTTTGCATGTTAATTTGTGACAGATGTGTCAGTTCATGTACATTTTGGTATATTTTGTTTTTACTCCATCTAAATGATGAGAAAGTTTTAGTGCTTTGATAGATGGAAGTCCTACATTTTCTCTAGTTGACCGTGTACCCCCACCATTAAATTCAAGTGAAACCCACTTATTAAATTTTTATGTAAAAATAAATCAGAACCGGGGCATAATCCACAGGACTCACAGTTGGGAAAATTTTAGTGCAAAGCTGCATATTATGTGGAAAAATCTACCAGGAAACTATTTTTTAAGTACTTGTTTGTATGCACTTTACAGTAAACTGGTACTTTATCTAGGTCACCAACTTAGAATAAAAAAGTTGAGAATGTAGATATATTAAAATTAACAAAAATCAAACAAACAAACCTTGCTTTTGTATATTTTGGGAAATATATCACCAATTTGGACATTTGTGGCTGCAAATTGGGAAACAGACGGTGAGCATTTGGAATGGAGCCAAAATATTGGCATGTACAGTATACATGTAGGTAAATTGTGCTCTGAGAACATCTGATACTTGACGATTGTGCTGTAGTAGAATGAGCTTTACATTTAGTGACACTTAACAAAACGTGATTTTCTGACGTGATTTCAGATATATAATGAGGAATTGATAGATCTTCTGACCTCAGCTGCCAAGAGAGATCCCATTGTGATCAGGGAGGACACTGGAGGAGGGATAAAGGTAAAGTCATTATGTTGTCACCTTCATTATTAGATGACCGGCCCGGATAGCACAGTTGGTGGAGGGTCCGCTGCGGGAGCGGTAGATCCAGGATCAATCCTGTGTCACACCTAAAGTCTCACATCTAAGACTTTAAAAGAGGAAGTTGTATCTTCCTCGCTTGGCGTTCAGCATGAAAGGGATAGTGCAACAACTGGTTGACCCGTATCAGTGTTATGGCTCGGGCGGGACGGCTTAGTTGCCTTCAGTAAGTCTTCTCAGTGAAGCAGCACTACATAAAAGAGTGGTGGAAATCCGTCGTGCAACAAGGAGGCACATGACATACACAATAAGGATTCCTTCGCCGTCATATGACTGAAAAATTGTTGAGTACGACGTTAAACCCCAAGCACTCACTCACTCACTCATTATCAGATGTACATGCAGTTGCTCTTTTAAGTCCTCTTAAATGTAGGACGTCCTGTAAGGTAATTGCCCTTATTTCAACTTATGTTGTCTAATATTAGACCGCTGTCGTATATGTGAAATATTCTTGAGTACGGTGTAAAACACCCGTCAAAGAAATAAAATGTAATACTAGCTGTATTAACATTGCGGATGAGCATGAGATTTTTTTTTTTTTTTTTTGTGATTAGCAAATTACTGAATAATGTTTCATGAACTTTTTGTGGAGAAATTCATATCATTTACTGTGTATCAGGTTGTCATGTTGAAGCTATATCTTTTGTGGTGCTTTTACAGCTGCAGGGAATGCAAGAGGTAGGGGTAAACTCCTACCTGGAGACAATGCAGCTTCTGGAGAATGGATCCCGAAGTCGAACAACAGGGGCAACAGCAATGAACAACACGTCCAGTCGTTCCCATGCCATCTTTACCATTCATATAGATCAGCGAAAACTAGATGATGAGTACGTTTGCTGACTGAAGTGTAATTGATACAGCTATTGTTTAGATGATTCCCAATCAAGTTATCTATGGAAAACAAATTGTACATGCATCATCTTTAATACAATAGCGTGCAGTATGCACTCCATTTTTGCACATGCTAGGAGAAAAAAAAAAATTGTTATACTATATACTTTTCTAGATTTGTATTCAGTCTCTTTCAGTTCTTAGCTGTGGATCTGAACATGAAATGTTACGAAATGTTCCTGGAAGATCAATTTAAGGTGAAATTTAACGTATTTGAAGCCAGTGTACTCAAGCATGTTGTATATAAACGTTTATGTTCTGTACATGTAACAGTTAACTACTTGTTGGTTTTTGTCTCCTTGTTTTACCTGTGAGTGTTGACTGGCCTTGTTCTGTTTCAGCAATGATCTCTGTCATGTGAAGTTTCATCTGGTTGATTTGGCTGGCTCAGAACGTGCCAAAAGGACCAAAGCTGAAGGGGAGCGCTTCAAAGAGGGCATCAGTATTAACAAAGGTTTACTCGCCTTGGGCAATGTGATTAGTGCTCTGGGGGATGACACAGAGAAGAGAAACCACATTCCATACAGAGATTCTAAGCTGACAAGAATACTACAAGGTAAGCCAAGCTCCGCACGTACTTGTCCAAAACACCTGGATTTAGCCCGAAATGTGGTCAAGATTCTATAATCAGCTATCCTTGTAATTCCGTGCTGGAGATTTAACATGGGGTGGAAGACCAGGTGTTGGTGATATGTGACATTGTGCAAGCGTGATGTCTGATGACAGCATACCATGACATGTTGAGGCCTTTAACATGAACATTATTAGTTACATTACATTATTAGTTAGGACATGGATGTGTATGGTAACCTTAGTAACCCTCTTATTGGGCGAGGCGTCAAATGTATGGTGCCAGAAACCCTCATATTTCTGTATCCTCTCATTCGGTGACCGTGTAATGAATTTATCGTGCAAAAGTTCAGCACTGAAGGTCGATGCAGCGGTGAATTGCTCGAGGACATCATTGTTTTCACAGCCAAACAAAGGGAGATAACCTAGTCAATCTACAGCATCAGCTGCAGTGTACCGGAATATACACATTCCCCACATGACTGTTGCTATACAATGAAATCAAGAGCATTTTGTCTGATGTGGGATAATGGTTGAATCCCCAACTTTGAAAGGTTTGAAAAAGAAAAATGCAATGGTCTGCGAAGGTAACCATAACTCATACTGCTAATTCTGCTGTAGATGCATTGGGTGGGAACAGTCATACTGTGATGGTGGCCTGTATCAGTCCTGCGGACTCTAACATGGAAGAGACACTGAACACACTGAGGTATGCGGACAGAGCCAGGAAGATCAAGAACAAGCCCATAGTCAACCGAGATCCTCAGGCTGCAGAGATCCTCAGGCTCAAACAAGTGGTATGACCATCTGTACTTAGACAAACATCATAAATTCGACATCATTACACCCTGTGTCACTAAAATTCACTTAGTCAAAATCAAAATGCAGCTTCCTGAATCTTACGTCATCAAAATGTGCTCGCAGTAGAATCCCTACATATGTTGAGTTGAAAATTGTTTAGTTCCTGCATAAACTATGTTGAATAACACTCTGGTTTCTAATGTAATAACTCTAAAATGTTCATTTCCAAGTCATCTTCAATGTCCGCGCTACAGACCGCATCTTGGTTGACTCTTCTCTTTCAGCATCTTAGTGTTAATATTCTAGGGTCGCACACTTGAATTATGCATGCGGCCCTGAAGCATGGATACTTATGGTATAGTTGCCATCGTGACTGATACTGCCGCCAACTTTTCTGTGTATGATACGGGACTATTTTGATTGATACTACCTCCAACTCTGCTGTGTATGATGCGGGACTATTTTGATTGATACTACCTCCAACTCTGCTGTGTATGATATGGGACTGTTTTGATTGATACTACCTCCAACTCTGCTGTGTATGATATGGGACTGTTTTGATTGATACTACCTCCAACTCTGCTGTGTATGATATGGGACTGTTTTGATTGATACTACCTCCAACTCTGCTGTGTATGATTCGCGACTAATTTGATTGATACTACCGCCAACTCTGCTATTTTTCGTAGGGCCTGTACATGAAGAAATGCCCAGGAAATGTGTGTTTTGGGACAAGTGGCCATTAATACCAGAATTTAAAGATAATTTGCAGAGAGGCACAAATAAACACATAGCATACCTTACAAACTAGAGGTTAACCCGTTCAATATATATGTGATAGGGGAGGAAGCTGGAGCTAACAGTCCCACTCACCAGGGTCAAAATGGTGCGAGTGTATGAAATTTTTCATTGCGTTAAGTTAGGGTATGAAGGTGAACAGCAGCCCAAATGCTAACTATTGTACACAGACTGAGTTTACAGTTGCTGGCATGGTAGTTGGTTTCTCAGAAATAGCCAGGGACGACAATGTCATTCACACACGTTGTTACTGGATGTGGTTCACTTCATGTCCACATGGGACTGGGTGCCTGTGTGTGAGTGTGACATACCACATATATCGCTTCCATTTGGAATCTGGCAGATTTTGTTTTTGGTAAAATTACGAAGGGAAACTGAAGCTATGTCCACTGGATACGTGGTATGGCTCAGCAGAAAGCTCAAAATGATTTTAAACTATAACATCAGAGCTTTATTCATAATTTTGTGATCATTTATTATTTAGATTTTACAGTTTCATATGATGGATTACTGCTACCTCCTGGCAATGTGTGTTGTAGGTTCAGCAGCTACGTTTGCAGCTGATTGGTCAAGGTGGTGTAATGTCATTACCTGGTGGAGATGATGTGGGAGTGAACACTAGGTATGTACAGTCAACATCGTGCAACCTAAGACTAATGCAACACTTGATCATCAAACAAGTGATAGTCAAATACTTTACTACTAAAATGTGTGTATGTATGTATTCTTGGGTTTAACATCACACTTAACAATTTTAAGTCATATGACGACAAGGAGTCATTAGGTGCATATACTGTGTCTTTGGCAGGGTGAGTCCATGCCACCAAAGTGGTGGCACCACTGAAGTATCAAGACACCCGGCATGACACCCCACCCAGTCACATTATACCGACTCCAGGGCAACTAGTCCTGTTCACCTGCTCTAATCTTTCAGTGCTGAGTGCCAAGCGAGGCAGCAACAAGTACCATTTTTATAGTTCAGGAAAAGTACCATTTTTTTGATCCAGGATCTCCAGACTTTGAGGCAGACGTTCTAACCATTAGGTCACCATTGTTTTTCAAAGAATCCGAAGAAGTCCTGTTTGAATAAATATCTGTGAACTTTTCAGATCAAACCATTGTATCATTGAAATATATTTACAATAATTCTTTCTCTATTTTCAGTGTTGAGCGCTTTTATTATTTTATTTTTGGCCTGTCAGATTGATGTTTGTCAATCTGTCCGTCCATATGGGTATAATACATCATTCCATAATTGCCTGATATTTGTAAACAATGAAGAAAACTCACAGGTCACTCTTCTCTTCTGAGCTGTATATGAATCAAGACTGGGAATGTGGATTGTCCATCTGTCTGTTACATTGTTTCTTGATGTGTTATTGCATTGTTTGTATAATGTATAATTGGGCTATAAAACAATTAAAACTCTATATAATACCCTCTGAATATTGAATATTCCGTTACATGTAGTTACTTAACGACGGCTGATTAAAATACACTGGGTCTGTTGACGAGTCATTGCTGACCCCAAATGTTTCCATAACCTGTCATTGAGTAACCGTGTAACAAATTTAAGCCACAAATGATCTATGGATGAACTTGAGTGCAGAAGGCTGATGCATTAGGGAATCGCTTCAGCAACGTTGTTGTTGTCACAGGCAAACAAGGGAGATAATGTAATCAACACACACATACATGTCTGCCACATGCAGGATACCTGAGTAAAACATGTATGATATTGTCTGATTATCAAAAGCAGGGCTGGGTAAACATTGTTATTCACAATCTTACATGTAACTCATCTTGTTTGCAGTTCAAGTACTCAGTCAGGCTCGGAAGATTACAAAAACCTCTTGGAGAAGAATAAAAAGCTGATGGAAGAGAACAATAAACTAAGTAAGGAGCTGCAGAACTCAGTAGACCAGAGCACACGCATGTGTGAGCGAGTGATCGCGTTAGAGGCGAGCCGCGACAAGCTCAAGTCCAGGATTCAGGAGCTTAAACAACACTCAGGGTCAGTGCCTTTTTTCTTACTTAAGAAGCTTGTTTAGACAAGAAGCAGTTACCTGACTGACATATCAGGACAGTGCAAAGGATTTATTTATTTATTTATTTATTTGATTGGTGTTTTACGCCATACTCAAGAATATTTCACTTATACAACGGCGGCCAGAATTATGGTGGGTGGAAATCGGGCACAGCCTGGGGGAAACCCACGACCATCCGCAGGTTGCTGACAGACCTTCCCACTTACGGCCGGAGAGGAAGCCAGCATGAGCTGGACTTGAACTCACAGTGACCGCATTGGTGCATTGCAAAGGAGAAGAAAATTTAAATGTCAAATACCATTGAAAAGAGTATGCATTTCCTCACAGGTGCATGCCATAAAAAAAGTTCTAATATGTACCTCAAGTTGATAAATTATATATAAAGTTAGCACTAAAATCCGCTGTAGGTGACTCCATTTTGCCTAAGAACTAGTTCTGAAGTCTTTTGTGTTAGGAGGAGAATTGCCGTCAGATACCTCCGAAGCGCAGTTCGTACATTTCCGGTAGAAATCTTCTTCCCAGAAGGAAACCAGAATATTGGACGTGGGTTCCAAGTTTACACGAACAAGCCGGCAGTTTTAACGACTCTCATTGGCTGGGAGGCAACACACCCCCAGCATAAATTACAGCATGTTAAAGATGGAGGAGGCGATGGACTCAGCGTTTTATGCCAGCTTTGCCGTTTTCAAGCTTTACGTATATGGCGAAGGAAAATCACAAAATTATGCAGCAGGCACCACCAGATAGAAAAAAATGTGCTCTTTTCAGCCTATAGTGTCATTTTTTTAATGTTTTCTTCTCCTGTAAGTTGCACCTCCTGTATCAAAACCGCCTGTTGTTTTGGGTTTTAGGCAAATCAGTGTTATAACAGTTGGTTATTTTGGATCACAAAGCAGACTAAAGATGTCCACAAATTGAAAAGTCAAAAAACTTGTTTTACTTTAAGTAAAGTTTTACTGTCCATAGTAGACTATTCCAAAGTGTGTGAAGGAACATGGCAGTAGACAAGAACTGCGACATCAGAGCAGGGAAAGCTATTTTGAGTGTTGCTGTGAACCATGTTTTGTAGGCCATGACGGTTTCCCACTCTGCTACAACCTCCAGGCACAGTAGGCAAATATTTAAGATTATGTCTTTTGAATTTCTAGTAAGTCTTTTTATAAAGTGTATGCTATATGGGCATATTAAAGGCCTCTTCAGCCGTCAGTCATCAGTCGCATGGGTATGTCGCGTTTCAACATTGTTTTGATTGTACGATTATAAGCCGTTAGCAAATACAATGCATATAATGCAATATTCGTATGTTTTGTTATTCTGCAGGCTTGATTTGGAGGTTTTGAGCTCAAGTATTGATGGCACGTCAAACCCTGAGGCCAGACAGCAGCTGGACAAGATCAAAACTCTCACAGATAACCTCAAAAGTGTCGAGGTGAGGACAACAGCTTCGCTCCGGCAGTGAAGAATTTACGCTATTTCATCTAATTTGAAACATTTTACTTGATTCAACCACCTTATAGGGCCACTGAAGAGTGTTTAAGTGTTGGCATCAAAGGTATCATTTTAAGTCCTGTTTTGGCTTGTGAAAGTACATTTTCACAGACCAAACTTGAGGTAGAATACAGTAACTGCTTTGGAGATCAGCTGTAATGGGATACAAGCAAGCAGGACTTGTTACACAATTAGCTTTGCATCGTGAAATGTGACTGTACGGGCATGTTCAGACTTGTGCCGATGTGTATGAATACTGAATTGTGTGTGCGAAGTCATTTTACTTGCAATCTTATTTGCAATATCTAATGTAATAAGTACAATGTAATATGCGAGTAGTGTAACTTCAAAAAAAAAAAAAAGGGAGGCTTGTTTTGACTCGATATCTCGGCACATTATTTTGGCAACTTGAGGAGAAGTATTTCATGGTGAACATTACAGAAATATACGTGTATACAGGTATGGAGACAAAGCCACAAAATGCAGCCTAAGTGTTAAACCATCAAAAGATGTAGAGTTAACAATTAGTCTGCATTTTGTGGCTTTGCCGTTAATATTGGTTCGGAAAATTCTGCTGACTAGAGTGACTATAAATATGTCGGCTCTGCTTATCATACTGGAATCAAATTATGCTGACAAAGTACATATAAAGTACATATGGAATCATGAGCTTCATTTGGTTACAGGTATATAAAGCGTCCTGTATCCCATGACATTTAACGGTATAAAATTTCTCCAGTACACATTAAAATGTATTTTACCAATAAACTAATAACTGTAAATATTATTGTTCGTGGTCAGATCAGAGTGTGAAGCTTTTTCAGCTTTGTGTGGCACACTGTAATGATGAAGAATGTTATGTTGCAGTCTGATGATGACTCTGAGAGGGATGTGTTTGCAGAACTGTCCAGCAAAACTGAAAAGGAACAGGTAAGACTGATAGATAACATAGCAGTCCCGAGGTTTACATGGAAGTTGATTCACTGTATGTTTCACCTGCTCTAAGGAACAGGCCCATTTTGCCTGATATTAGATAATTATGTTTTCTACTTTTCAGACCTCAGGCCAGAACACTGCCTAATTCATACTGAGTCATACAAGTCGTATTTACGAACTGATATTCGGTTTGTAAAATTGAGTTTAAAACTCAGTTTTGTGACTGGAAATGGAATATTTTCAGTGGTAAACTCAATTTCAATAACAGAAATAAATATAAAATCCAAATTTTCATGAAAAGTTGATTGATTCTCCTGAAACTCAGATTGACCTGTAACAACGACTGTACTAACAATACACCCATCAATCAAGTTTCAAATAATTGCTCTCAGGTATGGGATAGTTTCAACGCGATCAAGATGATGGTATGGCCCAGATTTTTTTCTCATTGACTAAACTTCATCAATGAAATGCTCAAACAGAAACAACTGGAAATAACAGCTTGGCAGACTAATAGACGTTGTATGAAACCAAAACAAGACTTCTTTTTGGTTACATGTAGTATATACTGTATGCTTCAGGATGTAGATACCCCAGACAGTGGTGATGTACCCAACACTCCCCAGTCTAATGCCATTAGTACCCAGTATGCCCTGCGTCAAGCCATGCTGGGCAGGGAGTTGCAGGAACTGAATCGACTGTTAGAGAAGAAACAAGAGCTTGCTAAGCAGATGTCTAATAACGAAGATAAGATGGAGTCAATGAGAATGCAGTATGAGGTAAGCGATAGTCAAGGAGGTGAAAGTAGATGTTCATTTTCTTCAGCTTTTGTTTACACTCAAAATTTGTTACCATCAGGGGTTAATGTCCAGATTTAGGTACATATCCTAATTACAAAGATTGAAATATGTAGCAAAATTGTGAATTATATGTAGAACGCACAGAACTATTTTGACAAGTTTGTACGTGGTGGTATTTATGAGCTGCCATCAGCTGTCCTATGTGTTTTGGTTTTAGTTAAACCTCTCGGCAGCAGAATATGTTGTGAATTACATGCAGATCCAGTAAAAACAATAGATTTACTACTCTAACCAGTTGTCATCCAGGTAGCAGGGCCATAGCTGAGTGTGGTTGACTGGTTGACTGGTTGACTGGTTTTGTTTGTAACCTGAGTTTTCCTATAAACTGATGTCACTTCCTTAATGGATTCAAACTATACAAAAGTGAATATACTGCCATATCAATTTTAAAAGTTAAAGTTAAAAGAAAACATGAAAAAAAAAACCATTGTTCAGAACGAGTTATCTAGAGCAATCAGGCAATCTGTCTTAAAAGATAACAACTAACTTGTTGGTCATTTGAGCGTTCATTGCCCACAACTTTTTCAGTTGTGCAGCATATCCGATTATACAGAAAATACCTCCGACATTTGACAGGGATATTTGATCTGTATTTCAGAACACGACTAAGTCTCTGGAAAATGAGATTGCCAACCTCCAGAAGGAAAAGGACGAACTTCACGAATTGCTGGAGAATGCCAAAACTAACTCTACCGCCCATAAGTAAGTGAAGTATGAAGGTATACATAAATATACAAGTACATATATAAAGGTGCTGTTTTTTTTCCATAGAGTTATCAGTATTTAAGTCCTGTGATAACAGGTGTTTGTGCAATGACTTATAAAGCAGCATTCTGTAATTCATCTGAAATTATTCTAAAAGTATTCTGTTGAATTATTATTTTTATATTTAGGTTATTTCTTCACGTCGGCTTGAGAAAATCTGTTGTAATGAACTCAGGGAGGTGTAATTTAAGCACAGTCATTACCATTGGTCATATTATTTTGTATGTTTATATCCCCCAATGATTCTGTAAGCATGCCTTAAGTAAGGTTCCAAAGGGTTTGATAGATTTACAGCCATTGTTACTCCTGTCAGTCATCATTTTAGTCCTTTGACATTTTGTACAAGCCTGGAAATACTTTGTAGGACATGGACAGTGTCATGCATGCGGTAACGTCTTCACAGAGACTAACTGTTTGGTACAGGACAAAACTGTGACGTTTAATAATGTGAGCAGGTGGAAAATTTGCCAGTCATGTCATACACCAGTTTATTATTTCCAGGCTTTTTGTACTTGCTTTGTGTGATGTGATAATGTTGAGCCAATGACCATTAAGGGCTTGAAATGTGATGTTGTGTGTGCTTGTGTCTCAGAGTGAGTGAACAGAGGAGGAAGCGGTTGCAGGAGCTGGAGCAGCAAATGTCCGGTCTCAAGAAAAAACTCACAGAACAAGGCAAAATTGTCAAGCTGAAAAGCCAGAGTGACAAACAAGTGACAAAACTCAACCTGGACATACAGGTGAGGAAGTCATTTCCTGAACATGATTCACAAACCCATTTTGTCCAAAACATAGAAATTTATTTACAAAAGTAAAGGAAATATGTGTTGATGGATATTATTTAGTAAGGGTTTTTAAGAACAAATGAACTTTGTAAATGTATGATTAGATAACAATCTAGTGACCTGTTCAATAGACTTGATTTTAAATTTTCAATTAATCTTAAATGATTTTCAGTGTGTTGGTCGTTGTAGTTTGAATTGCAAGTATTGGGTGAGGGTGCGAAGGCTGAAAGGAAGTAAAAACCTTTGACTTTTTTGGTGTTTGGATTAGGTTTTGTGTGTATGTCTCCAGTATCATTTTAAGTGATTTTGAGCTAATTTTGGTCTAGGGGCCTCCGTGGTTCAGTTGGTTAGCGCGCTAGTGCAGCGTAATGACCCAGGGGCCTCTCACCAATGTGGTCGCTGTGAGTTCAAGTCCAGCTCGTGCTGGCTTAATCTCTGGCCGTACGTGGGAAGGTCTCTCAGCAACCTGCAGATGGTCGTGGGTTTCCCCCGGGCTCTGCCCGGTTTTTCACCCATCATAATGCTGGCCGCCGTCGTATAAGTGAAATATTCTTGAGTATGGCGTAAAACAGCAATCAAATAAATAAGTAAATAAATAAATAATTTTGGTCTAGTAGCTGAGATCATTGGACTCAGAACTAATCTGCCTGTGTGTTATGTGGCTATGGTGTCTATTATACTATTAGTACTGTAAGAACTCCTCTGTGTTGCTGTTGTCATTTGGTATAGCTCCTGTTAGAAAGTGGCCTAGTTGGAAGATATTTAAGAGCAAGTCAAGTGTCAGAAGTTGTATTTCATAAAAGCAGGATTAAATTTATAAGGATGGAGATAGTCTGAATTGTTTTTGTAAAAACTGTTGTGTACCAAGGCCAATGTTGTTTGTTTCGGAGGATACTACAGAAACAACAGTTTTCTGTCGTTTCCAATTTTGCCAGCTGTGATGTCATACATGACCCATCGATACTGTACAGCCACAAATGACATACTTTCAAACACACATGACATCATTCCAGCATAACTGCCTTACTTGAGGCCAAATCTGCCCAATTCATCTGGACATTCATTTATGAACACTCCCAAGGATTTTGTTGTTGAGGACTTCACTAACATGGAATAAAATTCATCGTAAATTTTTTGGAACTGTAGTGTGAGCCCTGTTCCACAGAGTACCCTTCACATCACGTTAAATATTTCATCAAAGGCGCTTACGTAGGGCAATGTGTGAACGTCTCATCATTGTCAATTTGAAAGGATCCTTTCACTTTCTGTGTATCACTGATTTCAGGGATTGAAACAGCAGAGAGTGAAATTGATGAAGCAGATGAAGGAAGATGCTGAACATTTCAGAAAGTGGAAACAGCAGAAGGATAAAGAAGTATTACAGTTGATGCAGAAGGCAAGTGTTTATCTCCAGCCACTGATGATCTGCTCTCATTGTGGTAGTGTAAACCCTTCTGTACCAGTGGCTGCACAAACCCTACATAATCCTCACTCAGGAATGAAGTGTATTTTCTTGATGTGCGTTTTTTGTTACAGGATCTGGAAATAAATGTAATAATTAAATCACATTTTGAAGAAGGTGTACATGTGTGACATTGATGTGGTGAATGTCAAAATCCCCCCCAAAATAGCAGGCTGTGCTAATTTTTTGTCCAATCTGTTTTCTGTTTTTTTTTAACAGGACCGAAAACGCCAGTGTGAAATTGCCAAATTGCAACATGTGAATGAGCGCCAGCAGACTGTCCTGAAGCGTAAGGCTGAGGAGGTATAAACAGACTGCACTGGGAACAGTCTAGTAGTAGACCTGAGTAATTGAGATAGTCACAGTTTGCAATCTAAGAGGGTACTGTTCACAATTAGTCGACAAAACTGAAGAAAGTAACCAGAATTTGTGCTAGATATGTGGAGTCACGGGTTTGTATAGGTGAAATATTACTGATCTCTCTGTAGGTTACAAATTGAGTAAATAATTAAATAATGATGTGTTTGAAAAGGCAAATGACCAGTGCATTTAGGGGTGTATAAAGACTACAATTGGCATACTTCCCACTAAACCTGTTACATGTATTTGATCTACCAGTACGCTGTAAAGATTTGTGTTTGTGAGGTTAATTTCTGAGAGCTCTCAAATGGTTTCTACTCAAATATCCAAAACATTAAATGTGCCGGCTCCAGTAAGAGATATGTTTGTGGCGATTGTAATAGTCTGCAGTGAGATGTCATGTCTTCGGATTTATGATTTACCAAATGTTTTTAGGCAGCAGCTGCTAACAGAAGACTGAAGGAAGCCATCGCTAAACACAAAGATGTCATGAATGAGAGATCAAAGAAACTAGAGAAATATGACAACTCAAACATTGGTAACAGGGTTCGAGTAAGTAACTCTGCATTTATATAGGAGTGATAACTTGGGAAATTAAACCACCTCTGTGTGTGTTGTAATAATTCTGTTGTAATGGATTCCAATTTAGAAAAAGAAGATGGATTCCGTACAATTTAGCAGATAAATCTTAATGGTGATAATCTACACATTTGGGCCTTTCTGTTCACTCTATGGTTATTACACACGTGTACATGTATATGCCCTTACAAGGGCAACTGTGGACAAGGTGGCTAGCATGCCAGCATGACGCATCCAGTCTTTTAACACGGGGTCTAAACAAAGGCCTACACATTCTGGGTGCATGTTCAGCTGTTGCAAAATTGCACTGAGTCAGTTAACTTCTTTTATAATCTTTTTTCAAGAAATTGTCATGTAAAAGTCACTCCCACCCCCTCCCGCTGTCAGTTATGGTGATTATATACTGTGTTTTAACATGTGTGTGTTACAGCAATGGTTGAACCATGAGTTAGAGGTGCGTGTCAGTGTAAGGGAGGCCAAGTATCACCTAGACAGCTTACTGAAGGACCGTAAGACACTGACCGGTCAGCTCAGACACCTGGAGGAAATGCTGGATGAGGGCCCCACCAAGAAGGTACCACAGATACACATCTTGAAAAGTTTACTTTATAGCATAATTCAAAATGTAAATAAACCTAAATTTTTACTCAAAAGAGGCAAAACTGATTATTTCCTGATTAATTAGTGATCCAAGAGATAGACGTCACATTACTGCACACAAAAGGTGGTGGGAGTAGGGGGATATACTGGTTCCATCGTGATCTTTGGTTAACTGTATGAATCCCTTGACATGATACTGTACCAAGCTTGGGATGACTTTTTTCTTCAAGTTTGATCCTCCAGACTCATTGTCCTTTCTTGTGTCTTAGTTCAAATTTTTGTTTCCACGTGATAACTTACTTCAAATGTGGCCACTCTTTTTCTGCCTTACTTCCATTGGTTTTGTGCTGCTATTCCCACTTATAGGAAAGTCCATCGGGGAAAAAAAGAAAGATTATAAACCTGCAGGAGTTTTGTTAGACATTCAGAGGTTTTCATTCATGCCTGATTTGGATCTACTGTTGTACTTTAAAATTTATTTATTTTATTTGATTGGTGTTTTACGCCGTACTCAAGAATATTTCACTAATAAGTGGGTGGAAACGGGCAGAGCCCAGGGGAAACCCATGACCATCCGCAGGTTGCTGTCAGACCTTCCCACGTACGGCCGACTTTTATATTAATGAAGCGGCAACACAACAGTTTCTATTCAGGATAATCCTATTGACTCAGTACCAACCATAGGACTGACATAAAGTGAAGGTCTTAAACATGCAAGAACTGTCTGTTGCCAGTCTGCTTTGAACAGTGTATATTCACACATTGAAACAGTATGTATCTGATATGTAAAACAACAACAGTAAAATGCTTGGATGCTTTGCCTTCGAGTGGGTGCCCTTGTTGGGGTAAGTCCTCACTTTGTGACATTGTTACACAGACTGTAAATGAGCTAGTAGACAAGACTGTGTGCATCACATGTTACACAGACTGTAAATGAGGTAGTAGACAACATTGTGTGCATCACATGTTTCACAGACTGTAAATGAGGTAGTAGACAGGATTGTG
This sequence comes from Liolophura sinensis, assembly GCF_032854445.1. Taxonomy (NCBI): domain Eukaryota; kingdom Metazoa; phylum Mollusca; class Polyplacophora; order Chitonida; family Chitonidae; genus Liolophura; species Liolophura sinensis. The sequence continues at coordinate 51,096,048 of NC_088295.1, forward strand.
TGCATCACATGTTACACAGACTGTAAATGAGGTAGTAGACAAGACTGTGTGCGTCACATGTTACACAGACTGTAAATGAGGTAGTAGACAACATTGTGTGCATCACATGTTACACAGACTAATTGAGGTAGTAGACAACATTGTGTGCATCACATGTTACACAGACTATAAATGAGGTAGTAGACAACATTGTGTGCATCATATGTTACACAGACTGTAAATGAGGTAGTAGACAAGACTGTGTGCATCACATGTTACACAGACTGTAATTGAGGTAGTAGACAAGATTGTGTGCATCACATGTTACACAGACTATAAATGAGGTAGTAGACAAGGTTGTGTGCATTACATGTTACGCAGACTATAAATGAGGTAGTAGACAAGACTGTGTGCATCACATGTTACACAGACTGTAAATGAGGTAGTAGACAACATTGTGGGCATTGCATGTTACATAGACCGTACATGAAATAGTAGACAACATTGTGTGCATCACATGTTACATAGACTGTAAATGAGGTAGTAGACAACATTGTGTGCATTACATGATTAACTGAGGAAGTGCATATGATAGAAGGAGTAAGACATTTACATTCAGATTGAAAGGCAAATAACTATTTTGCAAAGTGGCATCTTATGGCGCACGTGTCCTAATCTGACAGCAAGTCATTTAGTTTTTATAAGAGACCAGGCAATTGCGCAGATATTACCTATTTTGACATACAAAGCTGAAATCTATGCTAATTGACAGATTGTGAACTTACAGCAATGTTCAATCTTCTGTGTGCTGCAGATAGAGGGTGTAAGTTTATTACAACCCCTCTAATTACAAGAACACGGTGAGAGTGACACATGCTGTAACAGACAATTTGTATGTGTGCACTGGTCCTTTAGGGTGGGTGTTTTTTTTTTTTGTTTTTTTTTTTCTGTGTTAATTTGCCAATTTTGAGCAATTTTGTGTGTGTAATAACCTCCAACTGTGACCGCCAAGGGTTTTCTAACTAGCTGGTGTTGTCCATCTGGAACACTACCTTGTTTTTCCCCTCAAAAGCTGTCCTTGTGCATATATAACTAACTCTTCTTACAGCGCTGCCAGTCACTTTGTCACCACCAACCACACGGGCCAAACACATATGTTCAAAATGCAAGTACTCTTGTGTTTTATAGAATGGCCTTTTCTTTTGTGGAAATGTTCTCCTAGTTTTTCCAACTTGCATGGTGTCAGCGAGAGGTCTGCTTGAAGTGTTGATCACCTTGCATGAGATTACTTTTTGTACAGGCCAATCCGTTTGTGGATTTGTTCAAGTTTTTGTTTCAGCATGTTATCTTCATTCAAATTCTATGGTTTGATCTCATACTTCTTTCTTACTTACTTTCACAATTTCTTGTGAAACCTTGCTTGCAATTGCTTTTCGTTAAGGTTTCTCTATATGTCTCTGTTCAGTCAAATGTTCAATTCTAACTCAGTTTAAGCTCGATAAATTTAACTAAGAAATGGAATACCAGTCCCTTGACGTGATATTTTGCCTTGGATTGTTTTTCTCCAGGATTGTCTGATCCGTTAAATTTTCATTCCATTGCAATGTCTCAAAAGTAAAAGTTATTTCCTAATTTGTTTAAGTTCATGAAATGCAAGAAGTTTTTTTTTCTCACCACCCAATTATGTATGAGAAACAAATCTGAGTAGCGCATGCAACAACTCGTTTAATTCATTAATTCAGCGTGCTTTTTATATTCAGAGGATGGCCTGGACTGGAAAAGGAGACTCATTTGAAAAAAGTTTGGAAATAGAAGATATCCAAAAACACATAGAAACATTAAAACAGGAGATAGGACTAAGGTGAGATGAACAGATGAAAAGGTAATTATTGAAATACTTTGAATGGAATGAGATTGGAGTGATGGCTTGTATATTATTACTTTTAAGTTTGAATGTATTATATAGGGGAGTAACAATGCAAAGTTGTTGTAACAGGTACACATCACTTTTCTCTTTCAATATATTTTGAGACCTTTTTTTCAAAGTGTAATTTGTGTAAATCAAAAATAAAAACCTTCCTTACAAGTGTGCTAGCCTATATAATAATTAACCAAGAGATTGCTGTAATTTTGCACATGCTGACATGGCTAACATGCCTGCAGTTGACCTGTTCCTCGGTTCTGTTCTGCCTCACACCTGATAAATTTACATGTACAAAAAGTATTAGTGATTAGATTACAAAGATTAACCAATTAGGATATACTGTATGTAAGCCTACCAAGTCCAACTACACCCTTAAATACATGTATTTATTCCAGTTTGGGAAAGAATAGTGAGGGTGGAGTCGAGTGGGTTTACACACCTTAACTGCCAGCGCATCTTCAAAGACTTGCTTTAATCTCTGACTCTACCTATGGACCAAAGAGTATTCAAAGCTGAAAAGTGTTGCAGTTTATAAAGTTCAATTGCAATTTTGTGAAAATGAAATGTGAACATTTTGTGTTTCAGGAATGCCCAGATCACAGATCTGCAGGACAAAATAGTTGATGCGGAGCATGGTTAGTAGTAATCAGTCAACTGAAGGTGGTTACAAAGGGAAACCACCAAGATTTGAACAGTAATCCCACAAATCCCACAACAGTAATCCCACAAATCCCACAACAGTAATCCCACAGATTACCCCTGTAAAGCTTGGCATACACCAGAGCTCAAGACCCAACTCGGGGGCCTTCGAGGCTCAGTCGGTTAGCGCACTAGCGCAGCGTAATGACCCAGGAGTCTCTCACCAATGCGGTCGCTGTGAGTTCAAGTCCAGCTCATGCTGGCTTCCTCTCCGGCCGTACGTGGGAAGGTATAAATGAAATATTCGTGAGTACGGATTAAAACACCAATCAAATAAATAAATAAATAAGTCAAGACCCAACTCAACCTGACTGTTGGGTTGAGTCATAAGACTAAAAGCATGATGGAATTAGAACTAGTTTTACTCTGTATGCAGTTCAGTCTTGAAGTTGCATGCCTATTAACGACTGGGACCAACTCTGCAGGATCATTAGAGTTGAGTCGTGTCTTAAGCTCATGTGTGCCAAACTTAAATTCATGTAAGATTCTGTACCGTTTTTGGTTTCATTAATTCCAACAATCTTGTGTTGTAGTGCACTTAGGCTGTCTAAAATGTATTTATGACTTTTTGTTTTAATATTAACTTGTTTTGTTATCCCCTTGTCGGCATAGTTGGTGGAGAGGATAACCTCTTTTTTTTTTGTCAAGAGATTTGTTGTTGTTGTACCTGGCCAGTTAACGTATGTTTTTCTGCTTCTATCTGCTTTCCTATTGATCTGTTTATTGTCACATAATTGAAGTATTTCTGAGTGCTTATGAATCACCAGTCAAGTAAATAAAATGTAAGTTGAAGTTTTTTTTTTTTGTTTGTATTTTTCCAGAACGCAAAGAAAAAGACACCTACAGTAATATTCACACAATGGTCGAGGCTAAATGTGCTATGAAATTCCTGCTTGAACAGGTAGGCATTGTGTTTCAAACACAAGACCATTTCAGATAAAGCAGAAGGGTCAAAATCATACATATATGCGTGTATGTCTCATATCATACTTTAAGCCTGTACACATATTCCGAGATATCCCTTTAAAGTGCACTCGTTAATATTGTTAATATTAAACAATTTGGCTGTCGTCATAGCTTCATGTATTTAAGCTACATATAGAAATACAGCGTAATAGTACAACCCTGTCAGTTTCCAGTCGGAATGTGTTTGCAATTTTATTTCTGAATTATTGTACAGAGGTGATTATTTGAGGAGATCGGCAGCCTGTGTTCAGAACGCAAAATATCCCTAATCTTGACAACGCTGTGAGTTCAAGTCCAGCTCATGCTGGCTTCCTCTCCTGCCGTACGTGTGATGGTCTGTCGGCAACCTGCGGATGGTCGTGGGTTTCCCCCGGGCTCTGACCGTTATCCTCCCACCATAATGCTGGCCGCCATCGTATAAGTGAAATGTTCTTGAGTACGGCATAAAACACCAATCAAATAAATGAATAAATAATCTTGACAAAAAATTTCCTAAGAGCTGATGTGTTAATGGCAGGCAGTGGGTGCTCGTGCTGATATTGGTGTAGCCAAGGGAGAGCTGAATGATGTCAAGGACAACTACAACAACATCTCCCAAGTGACCACAAAGTATGAGGAGGACTTGAAACAGGCCAGGCAGCAGCATGAGCGACAGATGACAGAGATGCAGACTAGATACGAGAACAAGGTAACCCTGCAAGTTCTAGAGGGACAAATGAGGCGTCACTCAGCATTTCTAGGCTGTTATAGGGAGTGTGAGTACAGCAGTGGTCAGAGAAATGTTGTCCAGCTGACCTGCACTGGTGGTTGTTAACCATTCCCTGACTTCACTGTACAGTACAATACATTGCTAATACACAGAAGTACAAATTTCAAGACAAGTGTGTAAGAGTCTGTCTGTGATGTCATTAATAGTTTGAAAACCAAAGCTGAGTTAGTCATGTATTCTCGATGTATTCTCAACGCGTGTTTGGCCTGTTTTTAGGTCCAGGTACTGCACAATCAGCCTCACTGTATTCCAGGGAATGTGACAGAGGGTCTGCAAACAGTCCTTTTTGAATGCTGTTCTGTTTGAGCAGCTGCAAGATGTTCAGATTTGCCCTACCCCACCCCCACCACACCCACACCCACCCCCATGTTAAAAGTGCTGAAAACATCTATATAATTTATATGTATGTTGATGTTTCTTTCTTCGCCAGTCCAAGTGGATTTTACAGGTTATGAACTTATGTTGAGAGATATACGTGTGCGCAAATTTGTGAATCAACTCTGTATTAATGTAATTAATCTCCATTTATGAAAGTTAGCTTCAAAATAGTAGACAAATTGGACTATATAGCGACTGATAAAGTCTTGTGATAGCAAGTTTAGCTGTACAGTAATTTGATTTTCATTGTTTACTTTCAGATTCTGTTCTTGTTACGTCAAGCCAAGCCACATGAAGAAGCAAAGGCCAATATATCTCAGGATGAGAAAACACGACAGCTGATAGAGTTCCAGGTCAGTGGAGAAGTAATATTACGTTTGGGTTTATAGGATCTGTTATTATTTCAGTTTGACAAGTGGGTAGCAGTATTGTTTGTCAAAAATGGCAAATTTTTTTTTTTTAATTTTGTAAACTAGATCTTGATGGTCTTTGAATACAAAAATCTGAATTGGATGTCCTAGTTTGCATAATTCATTTTAATGTCATTCACACATTTTGAATTCATGAAGTTATAGCAGACAGATCCATGCAATGAGTTTATCACAAGTCTGTCATTGTGGTTGTTGTTAGAGTCCAGCTATTGTTGGATTAGCTGCAGTAGCCCTTCATGATCAATATGTGATAATGTACTGTGGATTTCATACCCTCTTATCAGGACCATGTTCATATTAATGAAGTATTCGTATCAATGCAGTTATACAATGTAGAAACTTTGGTCAACATCATTGATCAAAGGTGAATGTTTAGGACCAGATGTGTGCAAGTTCTATTGGACGGTCTGTTTGATAATGTGGCACCCAAGAAAGTCTACAGATTATATCAGGATTAATTTTACAAATGCTTCCTGTTGTCTTTGTTTTTCAGGGCAGAGAAATTGAGAAGTTGAGTGAACTTCATGACAAGCTTGAGAAAAAGACTGAGGAGTGTGAGAGACTGCAGAAAGTTAGTACACAGACTTTGAAGGCCCTCCCAAAATGTTATCAGACTGTTCTGAATCTCGTTATGGTTTGTTAATGTCGAAACTGTTCAAATGTGACATCCAGAATGTTATTTATTTATTTATTTGATTGGTGTTTTACGCCGTACTCAAGAATATTTCACTTATACGACGGCGACCAGTATAATGGTGGGAGGAAACAGGGCAGAGCCTGGGGGAAACCCAGGACCATCCGCAGGTTGCTGGCAGACCTTCCCATGTACAGCCGGAGAGGAAGCCAGCATGAGGTTGACTTAAACTCACAGCGACCACATTGGTGAGAGGCTTCTGGGTCACTACGCTGCGCTAGTGCAATAACCGACTGATCCACGGAGGCCCCATCCAGACTGTAGTGGCCATAGCAAGGTCATGTATATGTACAAGTTACCAGGGCCCTGTTTCACATAGTGCACATTACGCTGAGTTAACAAAACTGCCATACCATTGTAATACCCACAGTACTGGTCGCCATGGAAGTTACAAGCAAATAATGCGCTTTGTGAAACGGGCCCCTGGAAATCAAAGCCTTGTACTTGTTGAATGTGATAAAGGAACCAAGAATACAATATCAGAAAATACTTGAATAGTTTTTGTGTTTCCTACATAATCTTTATTTAAGCCTCAATCACACTGCAATTTGTCCTATTAATTCGTCAAATTTTATTAGTCTAGGGAAGCCAGACAAGGGTTATTTCATGCATTTTGGAGTTGGACAAATCGAAATGTGTAGTCTGTAATTAGTGTTCGTCCTATTTCCATTCAAATAAACCAATTCGAAACTTGATATGACAAATTGCACAGTGTGAATGTGATTTTAATGCGAGTTTCAACATAAAGTAAATTATTAAAAAAGGGCCCTTTCTGGCTCAGTAAAGCATTGTTTCCATGTGTCAAATTTTCATGCAGTGTTATATGCTGAAGTAACCAAAGCTCAATTATCTACCAAAACTCAATTAGCTCTGAACTGTAGACAGGGTATCCATAGGTTGAAAATCTGTGTGTTCTGTGTTTTCAGGAACTGTCATTAGCGGCTTATCATGACAGGAGGGTGTCCTTCTTGCCCAACATCACTTCCCCAGGGGGATCCCCCTTTGTAGCTATGAAGGTAAAATAAATACAACTCTGCGATCTATAATGAATAGTATTTAAGCCATTTATTGCTTAAAGGATGACACAGCACCTGGTTGAAACATGCTGCTATCCTAAAATTACCTAGCCTAGACTGTGGCATAGGCTTTACTCTTTCACTCATCCACTCAATTAGTCCCCGACGCAATGAACGAAAATCTGATAAGATTGAGGTAGTACTGGTACATGTTGTAAACATCCTCTTTGTGGCAAAGCTACCAGAACACCTCTGGAGACGGACCTGAATATTGAAAATGCCTTTCATATTAGAAAGCATGATTAACCCAAATTTGTCACTGTTCTCCAGAATCTTGACTTGCTCATGCTGCATCAAACTTTGTACCATGAAACTTTTAATGGATTTTAAAAAAAATTAAAAAACAAGTAAAAATTGTGACCAGTTTAAGATACTGTGAATAGTGGGCTTTCCACTGGACATAAGCATGATGTACTGACTTATCCTATTAGTGTATTGTATCTTCATGCATTTCCTTTTTAAAGCTTTCATGTTAGACCATAGGTCAAACAACAGTCTCCCTAATTTTGATGGTCATTCATTCCATGCAATAACTGCTCCAAGAATTCTCTGATTTTGTCTGCATGTTTTGTTTAATCTCAGATGAAGACTGTAAACCAGTCTGATCCGTGCATAAGTTTTGCACACATTCAATTAATGTTTTCTTTAGTTCCGAATGACTGCTGAATAATGTTGTCTAATTTAGCTGAAATTTTGTGTGCAGATTATTTTGTAGCCTCTTACATGAAGTTCATAAACTGGCATAAGTAAGTTTTACATATTTAGCATAGGATCATTTCCAAACCAGGTGATGTCCTGGTATAAGTATCAGTATCAATATGTTACCTTATTTTCACTTGTGCTAACCCATACACTCAACACTGTGACATGGAACCTGACTGGTTCAACAGATAAATCAACTTGATTGGTCGGTTTACAGCATGAAAACCCACAATCTAATTTCTGAAAATCCTGGTATCTAGGAGAATGCAACTACAAGTAACATGTATAGGAAAATGACAGAATGGTGTCAAAATCCCTTGCTTTGACTGGGCTTTCTAGCACTTCACTTTGCTTTTCAGAGGAAAAGTAATTTCTAAGGCATGGTACTTTTGGTCTTGGTTAAAGGTCACATGCTTTATTCTTAAAATTATCTGGAAAGTACATGTTCATGTATAAATGCTATACTTGAATTGAGTGGATGTTTTATTTCTTTGTTTATAAATACATCAAACCAAAATGTGTGATTGAGGAGAAGCAAAAATCTCAGTTCTTTCAAAATACAGTCAGAAAACTTTGTCGATATGCCCATGCTTATGTTTGTACATGTACTTAATGCTCGTTCTATCGGGAGCTATTTTCAAGAAAAATCAACTTGGCTGTGTTTTAACATTTTGATTTGAATGTGAGCTTTTCTTTTTCCTCCCAGAAGGACCCAGAGAGCACACTGAACACCACTTTCTCCATGGCTGATAAGGACACGACTATCAGTAATGAGGAGGAGCAGAAAAGCTCCGTCAGAACTCGCCGGCAGACAAAGAAGAAACGTCAGGTATTGTCCGCTGTACAACCTGATGAATTAAACAGTTCAGAAGAGTTTACAGATTCGTCTTCCTTCAAAAAATCGGCAGATGACAGTGAAGATTCTATACTTGGTGGCATCAAGAAAAGACGCAGATTGCTGAATCTTCACTCAGGCAGCTTCTTCAGTCCTCTGGTGGACTGAGCAGGTCTGCGATTGACAAAATTAACAGTTTTTCTTATCAGGTCAGCTTTTAAGCAGGACAAGGATCACCATCACCGAACTATGTCAGCTTTCAAGTAGGAACAGTCAATAACCAAAGCAACACACAGAGCACATGGTATAGAGACGTTTGCTGACACGCCATGCTGGACAGCTTTCCCTCATGAATGTATTAACAAAATTACTGCTCAAAATACACTTCAGCGTCTACTTAAGGGGTAGTACTTTGCCCTTTATTGTATCCAGTTTGGCAAATGAATAGGATTTGTAATCATTCCAATACATCAAAACAGTGAAAAGCCTCGAAATTGAAAGAAACTTTACCAGTCCATCTTGAAAAGGATGGAAAGTCCCTGCTTCATGAAATCGGGTCAGACACAACATATGTCACCCTGTTTTCTGTCTTGATCTGATGACTCGAGTCATCCTCCAGGAACTTAACAGACTGTCATCATTGTCCAATCAAATGCTTACTGGCTCAAGTTGGCAAAGCATTTATGCATGTAGAAAATTTCAGACATCAAATGCACTGAAAGCTTTAAGGCTTGGTATACATGTTGCACCTTAAAACACAACTCGCCTGAATTAAACTGATTGCGCACAGTCTCCTGTGGCCATGTTTGATTGAACTACATACATATAATAAGTCTAGTTGAGTTGGGACATTATCTCGCGAACGAAAGTGGTTACAACCCAGGGCAAGGGTCGAGTTGAGTTGAATCTCTTAAAAGCTCTCAGTGTGTGCCAATCTTCATGGTGGGGCAACTTAGGTGAATACATGCATGTTGTTATTTGTCTTTCCCATCAATCAGTAAGGAAACTACTATTTATTAGGGTTCCACGCTAGTATCCTAGCGGGACACCTCTTGAAATCGTTTGGATTATTATTATTATTGTAATTATTATTCTTATTCTTAGTCAACTCATAAAACTGCAATATCTCGAAAACTGATAAAGGTAGAAAAAATCAAGCTTTGGAGTCTTAATGAGGAATATCTGAACCGATATTTGACATTTGTGCTGTTTTACCAGTCACCAGTGATTTAACTGCCATTTTGAATATTATTGATCAGCTTAAAAAATCTTCTCCAAAACAGCTAAACCTATGCAGATAAACTTTTTGTTTGCAGTTTTTAGGTGGAATACCAAATTAGTTTGGTATGCAAATAAGGCCAAAACTGACCAATGAACTTGGCTCAAAAGTAGGCCAATTTTTAAAACTCCTTAAAATCATTAAACAAACACACTATCTGGTGCCCCTTGACGTCTAATACTTTGTGTTGTTTCATGTTATGACCAAAAAACCAACAAAAATTTGACAAAACCATACTGTGAAAACCATAGGAACTGCATAAAACCATTGACTGCAGTTTACCATGGGAATGGATATCATCTCTGCAACAATGTATTCTTTCTGTCTTGTGCTCTTGGGCATCAACTTTGCAACAATTCATTCTTTCTGTCTTTTTTCCTTGGCTATCAGCAGAAGATCCAAGCCGCCTATTCTCTTATGCTAATCTTAAGTACTTGGCCAATTGTAGATGATGCCTGGGGCTCAAATCCAGTACATTCCTTTCCATATTTTCGTGTTTTTTTATTATTATCATGAACTTTATGGAATTCAGGCTACCAGTACCAGTGCTGTTGGATAGCAGCTTTAATTTTGATTAGATTCTGTAAATGTATTAATATTCTTGAGCTACTGAGTTGAGTGGATCGGTTATTCCTGTCTATTAGATAAAGCCAGAAACATAGCTATACGCAAAGTGCTTGACATGATAAAATGAAGATTGGAAAATCTGAAGGACAGGAGAAGGCTTGAAATTGAGACTAGAACCAACTGTGCTATTGTGTATAGTATGCTTATATTCTCATAGAGAAATTGGATTTCCATTGCATTGGAAAATGTGAATTTTGGGCCTGGAAAGGTCTATAAAAAGCCAGGAAATTCGAAATCTTCCTAGTGCATTAACACTGTAGAGGCATTTGACTCAACCCTGTAGAGTAATTCATTGCACTGACTCTGACTGAACTATCAGATTTACACAGACAGATTCCTTGTAAATAGTGCACCATTCATTTGCAGTCAGCATCATCATCATCTTCATTTCATGTAAAGACAATTTCTGTACAGACAGACAGACAATATTTCACCACTACCATCCTTATGTCTAGTTGTCTTTAACTGTTTACTTCGTCACACCATGGCCAAATTTTACGTATGATTCTTAATTTTCTGCAAAATAATACATCAGTTTTACATTGGTCCTAATATTATGGAATTGTGCATGAGAGCAGATTGACAGCATTTGCTGACATGCCTAACTCTGTACAGGACTTAGTTTATGAGGTTTTAGCACTCTGAACCGTTTTTCCTCCTGATTTTATCATTGTGCCCAGAATATGTACATTTGATATAAATGGGACAAGCACATTAAATTTACAAGTGCAAAAGTTGATGCTTTGCTAAGCTGAAGGAAATAGAATTCCATTCTGATTTGTATCTGAAATAAAGGTTTGTATTGTAGTAAATACATGTATGTTCTTGTTGCCTTGTGTATTTTATTCATTCTGACTCATGAATCATTGCTGGCTAGTGAGTCAGGAACTGGGTGGAGTCCAATGTCTTTTGGCCGCTTGGCCCAGTTTCCTCCACTCATTAAATTGCAATGTAGTAGTGCGAGAAAGGGGTGGATCCATTTCTGAATATGGGGTGGGCATGGAGTGTCAAATTAGGTGAGACTCCAGGGTACGGTCTATGAAAAATAGTTGCACCTTAGAAAACAATGTGGGGGTGGGGAATTGTTCTGTTGGATAGTGATCTGACATGCCATTCCAACTTTTAACTGGAGAAGCTGATTATAATATTGTATGACATGAGCAATCAAAAGTTTTGTTAACAAATGTGCTGTAACATCACTGACATTGACACTAGAAAAATATGAACTTTATTTACTGATCGGGACTTTCTGTGGCGACTCATGATGGTGTAAAATGTATCATTTATGTAATTTTGGATTTTTATGTTTTTTCCTGTGGCGCTAGAGTCTGCCCCAATGTAAATATCTATTCGCTTTACTCCAATGGCTTCCTAGTACCATTATCTTACCAAATCTCTCATTCTCTGACAGCATCCTAGTGTCATCATCTCGTCAAATCTTTCATCCTCTGACAGCATCCAAGTGCCATCATCTCACCAAATCTCTCATCCTCCCAGTAGCATCTTAGTGCCATCCTCTCACCAAATCTCTCATCCTCCCAGTAGCATCTTAGTGCCATCCTCTCACCAAATCTCTCATCCTCCCAATAGCATCCTAGTGCCATCATCTCACCAAATCTCTCATCCTCCCAATAACATCTTAGTGCCATCATCTCACTAAATCTCTCATCCTCCCAACAGCATCTTAGTGCCATCATCTCTCCCAGCATCCTAGTGCCATCATCTCACCAAATGTGTCATCCTCCCAGTAGCATCCTTGTGCCATCATCACACCACATCTGTCCCATCCTCTGATAGCATCCTTGTCCCATCTCACCAAATCTCTTATCTTCCAATGGAATGCTAGTGCCATCATCTCACTAAAAATGTCTCATCCTCCAGCACCCTAGTGCCATCATCTGACCAAACCTTTCATCCTCCCAATAACATCCTAGTCCCATCATCTCACCACATCTCTCTCATCCTCTGACAGCATTCTAGTGCCATCATTTCACCAAAACTCTCAACATCTTCATAGCATCCTAATGCCATCATATCACCAAACCTCGGATACTCCAATGGCAATGCTAGTGCCACCAACTCTCCAAATCTCCCGTCCTCCATTGGCAATGTTAATCCCATCAACTCTCCAAATCTCTCATCCTCCAGCACCCTAGTGCCATCATCTGACCAAATCTTTCACCCGTCTATGACATCCGAGTCACATCTCACCACATCTCTCATCATCCACAGACTCTCCAGGTAGTATATCTTATCTGGGACTATATTTGACCAAAACGGTTTCCTCTCTCGCAGACAACAAGAGGGATAGTTTCAGTTTCGACATTGTAAATTTTCCTTACTTGCTGTCCAAGTGCATATGGCGTGTACACATCTCGCCTTTCAGCATTTGTTAGCTCCTGTGTATTATGTGACTCTCAATCAACGTCACAAGTTTTTACTGTAAAATTTAGTTTATCACGGTTGTTTCATCAAATGCCTTCACTCCAAGTTTTTTAAGTTTTACAATGAGTATAATTCTCTTGTAAGTAAATACGGACAGAGCGCCCAGAATCTCTGGCGCTCTTCTTCATGATGGTGTCTAATTCCGCTTAACCCAGGGCTAGGGCCTGCGTATTCATCGTGTTCAATTAGATCGCCGCTTTGGATATATGAACAGTTGCAATCAAAGCGCAAGTGAGACAAAAAATTTTTTACCGACAACTGATATTCTGGCATGGTACACAGTTTGAATACTGATTTCCCTCAGTCGCCTAGAACATACCTTGCGTCTTTCCTACATCATTGAAAACTGTTGACTGCTTCTCTTTGCACGATTCCATCCTATTTTACGTACTTTTAGTTCTTTCGTGGTTTGTGTTATACGTCGTTTTGGGAATTGGCCTTGCGATTAATGACCCGGAACGTCCTTATTGGTTGACGGCTCTTGTACGAATGTGCTTCGACGCATAGATTCCTAGTGCTTTCATCTCACCAAATCTCTCGTCCTCCAATGGCATGCTAGTGCCATCAACTCACCAAATCTCTAACAGCCTCCAAGTGCTATCATCTCACCAAATCTTTAATCCCTAACAACAACCAAGTGCTATCATCTCACAATATCTCTCTTTTCCTCCAACAACATCCCAGTGCTATCATTTTACCAAATCTCTCTCATCCTCCAACAGCATCCTAGTGCCATCATCTCACCAAATCTCTCAACCTCTGACAGCATCCTCGTGCCATCATCTCTCACCTTCCAACGGCATGCTAGTGCCATCAACTCACCAAATATCTCTTACCCTCCAATGACATCCTAATCCTATCATCTCACTAAATATCTTGACCTCCAACGGCATCCGAGTGCCATCATCTCACCAAATCTCTCCTCATGCAGCATCCTAGTACCATCATCTATCCCATCCTCCAATGGCATCCTAATGCCATCATCTCACCAAATCCATTTCATCCTCTTAACCACATCCTAGTGCCATCATCTTCAAACCCTCAATCAGCATCTAAATGCCATCATCTCGCATAATCCAACGGCATGCTTGTGTCATCACCTCACCAAAACTCTAGTCCTCTAACAGCTTCCTAGTGTAATCATCTCACCAAATAGCTCATCCCTCAAGTACACCCACGGGTCAGAATCTCGCCAAATTTCTCCTTCAATGGCATCCTAGTCCAATCTTACCAAATCTCTCATCGTCCAGTGGCATCCTAGTCCAATCATACCAAATCTCTCATCCTTCAGTGGCATCCTAGTCTAATCTTACAAAATATCTCGTCCTCCAGTGGCATCCTAGTCCAATCTTACCAAATCTCTCATCCTCCAGTGGCATCCTAGTCCCATGTCACCAAATCATTCTACACTTTGCTTGTGCTATCAATCCAGTTTGACAATGACGTTTTACTTTTGGTATTGCCCGTACTACTGTATAAAACAGCCGAAGGCTTTGTCAAACAAATTGCTCAATAAATCTGTCAAATGTGTAAAAAAAGAAAGTCAACATAATACAGAAACGTAACATTACATGCACAAAGCAAGCCTTGCTTGTGACATACCGGGAGATAATCTGTACAGTAAGTATATTATAGGTGGTATAGATGTATGGCTTGGTGATTTGGATCTAGATTTTAGGTGATTTACATTATGTATACTGCACGGAGATATACGCCATAGATGCGGTAAATAACAACGTGTTATTAACGGGAGTCTTTTAACTATGTACAGAAGCAGGTAAGTAAAACAATTGTGACGAAAGTAAATGATCTTAGTTTTGGAAAGACCCGCCTATACCACCATATTAAGTGACGTGAATTGAAATGGCGATTGACTAAAGTTTGAGTGCCGATGTGCTTGTAACATCTGTACTAACTGTGACTTTATAGTGTCTTTCCGATTTACAGAATACAATGTCAAGAAGTCAGTTCAAATTCTTCGTTACTGCAGATCCTGCGAAGGGCCGTGCTCTGCCCTTTTTCCTTACACCACAATGCTGTCCGGCATAACACAGTTCTCTGAATTGTTTAAAGTCCCAAAGTAAAATGTTTCATGTTTCAGTGTTCAGTGAAAAGCTACCCTGTGGTATTACCACAGCAAAATTAGCGACCGTTACTGTAACTGGGAAACTACTCAGCAAAGATTCCAATAATACCTTCTATAATCATACAACACATGACATTTCCTCAGAATTACCCAGTGGAGACAAACTTTATACACGAACCCTGCGGGCATGGCTGGGGTGTATAACTCGTTTCTACCTTTCTTCATCATCACGAACTCAGTAATATTCCACTTGTGTGATGCCAGTCAGGGTGATGAAAGTATAAAGGTAAATGGGAAAGACATTACAAAAGCTTGACGGGTATACCCACAGTGATTTGGCACCATTTTCAGTA
This sequence comes from Liolophura sinensis, assembly GCF_032854445.1. Classification (NCBI taxonomy): domain Eukaryota; kingdom Metazoa; phylum Mollusca; class Polyplacophora; order Chitonida; family Chitonidae; genus Liolophura; species Liolophura sinensis. Next base: position 51,111,291 of record NC_088295.1, read on the forward strand.
CAGTTAAATGTAATTTCGTTTTTTTTTCCACCAGAGTTAAACACCAAGAACAATTATTCAGATTTGAGCAGTGATAGGAACAGAAACCTCATGTTTCATAATATGGTCTATAAAGGTAGAAACTATGTCTAACATACTATATGTCATAAAGTGTTGCGGAGAATACGAATAAATGACTCAGTTTATTGTAATCTATACACCTAGTTTCTTATAATTTGTTTTTAGTTTTGTTTTTATCAATTCGTGGGGGGGGGGGCTTCGTGGCAGAGAGGGTTAGCACGCCAACGCGGCGAAAAGACCCAGGAGCCTCCCACCAATGTGAGTTCTAGTCCAGCTCATGTCGGCTTGCCGTACGGCCGTACGTGGGCAGGTCAGCCAGCAGCCTGCGGATACTCGTGGGTTTCCCCCGGGCTTTGCCCGATTTCCTCCCACCACAATTTTGGCTGCCGCCGTATAAATGAATATTCTTGAGTATACGGCGCAAGCCCCCAATCAAAAAAATAAATATTTGGAACAGAAACCGTCCGAGAACTGATCCCTGACGTACCCTTCATGTAAATTACAAGATTCTGCAAAAATTGATGGTCGTTATGAAGTGGCGATCGCCACATACAGGTAATTCTGAACCAAAAAGTTGTTTTCCACGAACGCCTTGGAGTGACGTAGTTTAGTTTACTGGGGACACTGTTTTATGATATTTAATGATACAGCTTCCCACCTTCCTTGAAAAACGCGTAACTATAATTTATCTTACAGAACAATTAAAGTATGCATTGCAATTGGTTCCTCTCACCATAGGTTTAACAAGACATCATTTTCCCTTCTGGAAGCAGCCATCCTCGTATGCAGTATAGTGCAGCATGCAATAAAAATTGAAAGAACGAACAGAAGTTTCGAACCATTCCATCATAATGATTAGTCTAGATTCATAAACACATGAGCACCCTATGCGGCGTAAAATTCCAATCAAAATAAATAAATACGCAGTTTTCGAGTCCCGTTCCCTTAAGACGTGACGTCGCCAATTTACGGCAAATTTACCATTACAGAATATACAAAACTAATAAGACAAAATGACATTAATTTTCTGAATTATCTTCTTTCGGTGTGTTTGGGTGTAAAATATTGCAAAAACAATACCTTGGCGGTATTTTTGTATACACATAAATACTGCCATGTTACAAGCCCGGCAAATAGCACTGCCTTGTCAAAAGTGGCAACGTCATATTGAGACGGGACGTCACTTTGTTGTCGTAATGGCTTAACTCGAAACTGCGTAACAGGGGACTGATGTAGACAACAAAACACGTCATACAAAAGGTAAATAAATTATTTTATATCAGCCATGCCTCAAATCATGAAACAAAAATTTGACAGTTAACGCAAATGATCATAGACACTTGCACGCATAGAATTGCACACTTAAAATGTTTAAACAAAAAAAAATGTTCTTTGGCTAAACAGCAAGAAATCAATTGCCGTCAGTTTTGTTTCGCCTCCTCGGTTTGACCAAAGCCAGCACTTTTACAAAAAGAAACACGTTAAACGTCTTTACTGTTCTATATCGGAATCCAAATATCCTTCGGAGTCATAAAAAACACTCATATCATCATCGTCATCTTCTAACAGTCCCAAAATCTCCTCCGTCAAACACGCTATTTCCGGATTGTTCTCAGCCAATTGCTGAAGGTCTAACGCCCTGAAGTCTGACGACGTTGCTTTAGACTGGTCTTCGCTACTCTGACCAATAAACGCCAGTCTGTTATTCGAGTGCGGGGACCGTGTGGTTGCTATGGATGATGACGGAGGAAGAAAGCTGTATAAATTAAAAGCACTGCAGTTTTCCTGTTTTGGTTCTGGTAAAGTGACAACAGGCACCGTTCGGCAAATCATTGCTGACTCCGACATTTTAACTTCATTTTGTTGTTCCTGACTAGAATCTGTTTCTGGTGACGACGATATGTAGCTGTGAAAAGAGTCTCCCGTGGACAATTGTGTCTGGCAGGTGTTCAGCAACGTTTCCACGTCCAAAAGTCTTTGTTTTTCGAGCAAATGTTGCCGCAGACCAAGACACACTGGGTGCGATTCTGGCAGATTTTCCACCTCAATCAGGTATCGCATCACTTCCTGTGCACAGTCTTGAAATCCCGCCATGACGTCAGTGTCCTGGAACGGTGATGTCGACAGTGACGTCATGTTCGTCTGTAAGGGCTGGGGTAACACTGCTTCTTGCATCTTGATTTCCTCTTCCTGTGTTTTTCCTGCAAGAGGAATAGACAGATATAATATTGACAAAATAATGATGTGGTGGTTTATACCACAGTTCATGTGGGATCTAACATACTTTATGCCTGAAAACTGAGCGCAATATTTTAAAGCTAATTCATTGTAAATATAGACTCAAATGTACGTTATTCCCTTCTATACAAATTACCATGGTTACAGCAAATCACCAAATAGTATATGCACCCTTACCAAGCAACAGATCTTATGACAACCTGTGGTCAGTAAAGAACCGTTCAAGGAAACCTAAGCAAGGCGGATGACGAGATGTGTCGTTTGGTGTGACAATCCAGGTCTCTAGTCATTAAAGATCGCTCTTTATATACAATCTGCTGTAGCGTCTGTATAGGACAATCTGTCTCAGACTGCGCCCCAACCCTTTGGGGTCATGTGTTTGTACAGTTGGAAGATCTGCAGAAGCCAGACCCCTCCCCCACGCCCACTACAAACCACAACATTCTGTTTATACCACCTCCCCCCCGACCTCAATTAATCTGAACACAGTCCATGTACCCAATGTACTAATCAACTTAATTATAGACATACAGTACACAATACATTTGACTTAGCTATGCGGGATAATCACAATGGTGGAGGCATATGCCTAACTTAAGTTTGTAAAAATAACACACAACGACATGTACAGCGAGGTCAAGATTGAATTTAAGAGCCTTAATCAAGTCCAACGTAAATTACCGGCAAGAACAGTGTTATAAGTGGTACATCAATTTAGCAAATAACGTTGTGAATGTGAAGAACGTTTTCATTCGCAGGAATATGTGGTCTAGACAATGGTCTAAGTAACATGACTCGTTTCCATAATCTAATTCATTAGTAGCCTCTGTAATGCACAACACCAAAGAGTTTCTCTGCCATCATTTCAAAGAGTTAAAGCCAAACAAATCTATGAAACATTATTGGCGTTGCTGGTCCATCAACAAACCCTAGCTGAGTCCAAAAGAATGCTATGGCGCGACAGACGCACGCATATCTCAAGCTGGGGAGGCTCTACAGACTGTGTAAGTGAATATCCTCTTAATATGAAAACATAGGCATGGAGACAAGATCATGAGCATGTTACATAGCAGAGGGTAAGGGCTCCGAAAATAACCTCGCCAGCATGACAACAGTCGCTCATCGGAGGGTGCCTAGAATGGCAACAAGCTCGGCCGAGGCAGATTGACTGGCACATCACGTTCCCCCGGAATGGTACCCGTGAACCCACCCCACTCTATCCTACCCACCCTGGCGAAGCAACAGCTGCTCCTAGGGCAGGCTCAAGGATGCTAATCGCAGATGAATTAAGGGTGACATGCACCAACATTGCAGATTGCAGATTAACTCGATGGCTATATTTCGTGAAGTCGACAACGTGTCCTGGATGAAGGGTGCGGTATTATCATAAAGGATACGACTGGAACCCGTGCTCCATAAATAGTCATATTATATATTATATAAAAAATGTTTTAAAGCCAAAACGGCTTCCTATAAGCATGACAGCATGACAACTATAAATAAGTATACAACAAGTGGATTATGTGTCATAATTGGAACTGTCGTGTGTTATCGGTGGAGCTGGATTGTTTACGTTTCAAACTCAAATATAGAGACAAATCCTCATACGTTCAGTCGCACCTAAATTGCAAGTTGCCAACAGTTCACATGATTATGCATGCCGCCTAATTGTTAGTCTGAAAGACTCATGACCACAAACCTGAAATGTAATTTACTGAACGTAAATGTTCAAACAAAAAGTTTACAGAGCAGATGCCTGGATATCGCTGCTTATTATAAAGACATGGCTATTATAAACAACTAGGCTTGGAGAAAGTGTGAGGTATGAAACCGTGGGGTCTAGAACATTATACACATTGAATGTGGCATAAACCTATACGGTCATTACAACTGACACCAGAATGAAGGAACTCTTCATGTCAAGTTTAACATTTCCGGTCCACAATGACTGATCAATACGATTATCAGTGTACAATAACTGGTGTCCCACGCGCAAACCGTTGGCTGCATGGATGACAGGTTTAACACATACTCAGGTCTATTCTCTCCCTTCTGCCCTTGTATTGGTATATTTGGTTCCGGCGATCGTATTTCTCAATCGCAATTATATTTTTTATCGTGGCAATGCCATGTGGTGGACTACCTCTGTCGGACAATGCAGGTGACGTAAGGCTTGCAAGGGCTTCCAGTACACTTGACCGCCAGACATTTGGCCTAACAGCTTCATTGTCCCGTTTACACTGTAATTAGTGCCAGTATCCTGTCTACCACTAGAATTCTTCTGGCGCTGAGGTAACAATTGTGTTGAAGGCTGGATCCGGTCGTCAAAGTTTTCTCGGGCCCGATTCTGCGCTAAAATATACTACGTATACATGTAGTTCTAAATGCATTGAGTAGTAACTAGCGTTACGAATAGCAATACGCACTGTTTGTAATGCTGACATACTGTATAGCATGGTCGATACGACTTAGTGAAAGTAGCCAAGTCCCATCCATTTCAAATTTTCGAAAAGGTACATAATGATAAAATCTAACAAGAATAAAAACTGAATGGCCACTGTACAAGATGCGATGCTCATTTCAAAAATGTATAAGCACTCTTCCATGTAATATTTGGTTGATTTTCATAAACTGATTTTGTGCTTGGAAGTATGCATGATGATATATCTGCTCTCTTTCGTATAACACAGGATGACATCCATCCCTGTTACAGTCTACCATTGGCCCAGCCTAGACTTCTGTACACAATGCTTATTTTGAAACGTCTAATCTCACTGTAGTTGGTTTCAGAATGTACATATGTGAGTATTTAAACCTGAGACTGGCCTCACGTGTCTCCAATTAGAAATATATATTCATGTTCAAATTGAGACATTTATAAATTGACCTAGGCACATGTTCATAAATGTGAAGTATTTGAATACAAACTTATAAGAGCTTCATACTTTATAATGACACAAGCATATATATATATATATATATATATATATATATATATATATATATATATATATATATATATATAGCTTTAGTTCTGAAGTCTTATTCAAGATTTGGAATAAGTATTGCATCTTTATCAGTGAAATATCCAAAACTGCACCCTTAATCGACCGACATCCCCTCTCATCTGCATGTTTATGCCCACTCTGTCTTAACGCGACACTCTGATGCTACCATCTTAAAGTTTAATCTGGTGCCGACGGATTTCCGTTCCCAGTGTCTATAGTCTTGTCATGGAGGTATAATTAAACACTCAAGTATTTATACCTCCACACTGACTCATCGTGATTTTACCACCACAGCGCCGATTTTATATCTCAACGCATAAACATTATAAATAGCAGACCACAATCTTCTTTTTAACCATAGACACTGAATCTGTACAAACGTAACAAATTGGCCTTCAGTTATGAGAGAAGTGATATTAGAAAATGTATAACCGAGTACTGTTATCGTTGAGTGTGGGAACGCCTCAGGTACAACTGGCAAGTATATGTAAATTACTTACTTAATATTGCAGGTTTTGGTTGATATAACGTTATATCAGTATAAAGCGGGGCAGCTGTAGATAGAGCACGGTGGCAGAGGCATGTCCTTTCTCCGGCAAACAGATCGACTATTCTCTTAAGCAGGCCCACGGTTTTCTTTTGGGCACAAGGTCTTCGTGGTAGTTACTAGTAAGCTCCAGCTGAATAAATAGCGTGGGAATATTCTTGGGTCGGCCCGTCTGTCTATGTATGTACAAGCCCTCTGAACTGAACAGCTGTTCCCCTGAGGTGTGATCGGGTCGACTGCCGCTTCCCGACTGACGGCAATTCAAGCTGGCTCGCTGCTCAAGTAAGGAGGCTAGCTTAGATATACAGCGTCAGTTGACAGGGCAGATCAGTGGCCAGTGAGAAGCATTGTTCGGTGACCGAGTAGCGGGGAATCCCTGGGGTTCACCGGGGATGCCTGCGGGGATACTTTGTTCCTCTCCCCTGCTAGTGAAATCAACACATGCTGCCCCCACAGATCTGAAATACCGCTACTCTGTCCGACAACCACGCAAGGCCCCGGGGGTGAGAAGATAGTGCTACTACTACACAGTCCTACACATGTATGGAGCAATAATACGACACCAGACAAAATGTTCGTCACGTTTCCAGAGGCATAAATTAAACGCCACATAAAAGAAATTACGGACACAATCCAACTCTGCTGAATACGTCGGCCTAACTTCAATGGTTAAAAATGCAACAAGGTTGAATATCTTTTATTCACATTATGTTCGCACATCTACATGTATATAAAAAATTCCCGCTCTATATCATCCATAAAACATCAGTATGCCTGTGTATGTATGCTCTCGTGCCAGTTATGTGAATACAAATTGCACCAACAGAAAAAGACACGATTTAAATAGCGTTGAATAAATTTAAATAGTGTTAAATAATTCCCATCATGTTATTGCATTTAACCTACCTAGTATTTTCTGTTTACGATTTTATGATGCATATCAGTTCTGCATTTAGTCGGTTTATATATCCGTGGGTTTAAGCAATATTTATTTTTCCGAGAGTGGGTTGGTGAACAGGCGCAATGCCTATTTTAACACCTCTCCACATACAACGATACATACAATTCCTACAAGCATACGAGTTAAGGTACGAGTTAAGGCAAATCGCTGACGAGAAATGATATGCCAATTTATTTGTCAAATCTCTTAGAGTCTTTGATAAATGTTTGAGCAGCGTGAAACAGTGTAATGCTGGCATCATTTGTTACAGTACGGATTTTATACGTAAAGGATATACGGAGTATAATAGACGAAAACTCGGCTGAATGTAGTCCGGACAGCCCAAAAAGAGGTGCTCTGGATTTTCAAAAGGATGGCCACATCTACAGGCAAACGTCTCAGAAATATGTCGCATAAACTTATGCGCGTTTAGATCACTGCTCTGTGGACGCATTCGAGTATTATAATATGTGACCTGCGGTCCAATGCATACATACATGTAATGGGAACTAATTAAGCTGTTGTTCGAATCCAGGAAAGCATTGAAAGATCCATAGGAAGATGCGTTAGGAAGATCATTTTGTAAAACAGACGCAGTTTTTGCTTTTTACGCCGCGTAATCTTTTTGTACAGAAGAGCATGGCTGGTTCCTCTCGGACAGCCGGTCAATGTTTATAGTGCATTGAGCTGTAAATGTTCGTAGACGTAGATTGCATTGCGTAAATTGTCTACAATAATTCCTCCATCAACATGTATACTCTGAAACAGAAAGTAATCTGATTATGACGTAATATCATGTCGTAGTAACAGAACACATTCTAGCGCCATGCACTCAGATAACCGACTTTATATTAACAGATTTTCTTGAATGTATATTTACCTATCGAGGAAACATTTCCACAGAAGTGCCCTATTTTAGGGATAGCAGTATTAAGCAGCCAACACTATGTTTACAAGGGTTTGGAAAATGTTATTAGTTGTCTTCTGATAACATGGAATTCTTGTTTTTATTTTTTTATTTTTATTTCTCTTTATTTTTTTTGATTTTTTTTTGGCATGACTATTTCGAAATTTTATTACCAGAACTCTTGACTTAAGTTCAGTCTTGTACTTTAAGTGAACAGTTATCAGAAAGTCGTGTGGTTGCGAAGAAAACGAAGTGCCAAGTTTTACCTTGTTCTGAACCAAGCCGGTTTGGATTGTTACTTAATTATAAACTATCAGAAACAAATATATTTGATTTAAATTTTGTTAACCGTTATGTCAGTTTGAACAGAAGCCTAAATCCACACAGGTAGGGGGTTTGTATAGAAGCTAGATCTAATCCGCTCCTCCACATCACCGAGGGGTATTAAACAACGGGATAATCTGAAAATGCTTTCCGGAAGAGGAAATCAGCTGTTGATTTATCTGCCGCACGCTATAATCTGCTTACAGCTTAAACCTAAACGTTCTCATATAGCGGGCTCATCTAATCCCATCAAAAGATATCATTCATAGAAACTGAAAAGAAAGGTCAAGTGGTTAACAAATTGCTTTGATTGAGGCTGTGAGAGCTTCGCTTTCTATTGTCACTCACTACAGCGTTCCAGCAGATGGCAGATGTGTGAAAAACAGGCCTAACATATGTCAGCTTATTCACCAAGAGAGAGTTCTACTACAGCTCTTATAATTGGCCAATAAACGCACCATTGTGAATGAACTGGAGGCTCACAGAATGACTCGTACACTGCTGATTGAAACAATCCGGTTCTGTCACTGAAGGCAAGGCTTAATTACAATTACAGAGAGGAGTTCACCAACAAGTCAGCGCATGCGCTATACAGTTCCATGTCTATTTCCAAATGTGTTGATATCAGTACTAGACACGCAACTATTTAAAATTATAAAAAAAAAAAAAATGAAACATTGCCCGTTTCAGCATCTTATCTTAGGCATAGTTAAATGTCAGTGCACTGTAAGGAATCTATTGTGAGGAAAAATAACGGCAAGTTTTTCAGTTGCAACTGAACACCATGCAGCCTGTTGGATGGCCTCTTAGAGCAGTCATTTACCAGCTGTGCTGTGACACCACTGCACTGTTTCTCCAACAAAAGCTATAGGTCAATGCACTGACTGACACCATATTACTTTTCTGAAGCGCAAAGTGCACATAATGTATGCAAAAACAGCTTGTGGCACGAATTTCGGAAATCAAAGAACAGGTCAATTAAATAATTTCAATGAATTTGACAAATATGATAAATACATAAAGTAAAGAAATAAGTAAAAAATGCGCCCTCAGATATAATATCTTCCGCCACTTATACTCATGTTAACAGGGACACACGCTTATACACGGACACTCAAACAACGTAATGAATCGCAATTAAACTTAACTTTTAAACTTAAATTAAACTTTTATTCTGTGCAGAAATGTAACGTTAATGAACAGTGCACACAATTTGTCATCAGGCGGATGTTGTTCTAACTTACATACATACATGATATAGGCCTATGTCTACATGTATGTACATACACATAAGTTGTGTATATACCATGTACATCAACTATTTCCGGTTATAATTGTATAACATATTTAAACGTGCGTCGGTTATTGTACACTTACTTTGCAAATTACCTAAGTACTATATATATTCATTAAAAACACAACATGATATATTGCAGGGAACAGTGAGAAACGCTAACAAATCAAATTTCCAATCTTTGGGCTCCTATAAATGTACTGGACGAATGGAACTAGATCTGCATCATCATATTATATGAATATGTATTACATATTGCTAAGCAATATCATACATATGCAACACACAGACGATGGTATTTTCTACGAGAGTCGATATGACTATGCGAACTTTTAATAAGAATGGTTGGCATATTTACTAGAAAACATTAGCCTCCATGGAAAAAGCCCGCGCGAATCAACAGTAAACTTTTAAAGAGGTTAAATTTGGAGATATTTGTCAGAGACATGGGAATGCCTGTTTTCATGAAATTCCATCATGCACTGGCACACATATGGCCAAATCTTGACGGCTGGGTTACTTTAATTTATTCAAAAAGTGTAATTGTTGGTTTGTTTTTTGCTATGTACAAGAAGCACCGCCCCCTCCCCTCCTCGTATAGCCGTGTGAGCCAAGCTTATATTTGTCTGTTTATTTCATGTTTAGAGGTGGATCTGTAGATTTTACAAACACTGTTACAATTTCAATTCATTTCGTAAGGGTTCAAAATTTTAGCTATGCAAAAGAAAAAATTTAATCTGATTAGCGCTTGTTGATTTTTTCGGAACGATCTGCAATATAGACTCTTTAAAATCCATTGCCTTCCACATCAAACTGACAGCACGGGGGTGGGGGGGGGGGTGGGGGGGGGGGGGGGGGATATAAACCATCTCACCCCAATGGTTTTGTTTCAAATTTAGTTCCATTTATGAAAGAGATATATAAAAAAAAGACAACATTACGATACCTCTATTCTGATCATCCTTCTTGCTTTGCATCATCTCAGTCTGTTCCGATGACCAGTCGTCGATTAATATGTCATCAAAACTGCACATCTGGCTATATATTACAACTAATTTTGTCTAGTCTGATATCCGAACAGAGGCTTCTTGCAGCTCAGCTCAAAAAATGAGGTACAGAGAATCTGTCTGCGATTAACTCATCCGACTTCAATTCAGCTGCAACTCAAGAGATGAGGTATATCTGTCTCTGCTGTGACAGTGCGTCATTCGAGGCAGATATTTGGACTCTCATATTATAACGGCGGGCGACTTTCACTATAGGAATGTTTCTACCCTCATATCACAGCAGTAGTCATATACCAAGTGAACAAGCGTTCTTATTTGTCACCGTCTTTAAATACCAAAGCGACAATTAAACTGATGCATAAGAAAAATACAGCATGGTTCAAATCCGAGGCTTTCAGGAGACTGTGCGTGGGAATTTTTCTTTCAAGACAGGGTACAGTGAATAGGATGCAAATTTTGCCTTATAAATAGCAACCCATCGCGGTGTCTGGATGCCGATACGCATATTGAAGAGCGATCATTGATGTGGCTACCACCATCGCTCCTTCATCCCATCTCATTATTGCTTGTTCAAAGCTCAGGTTTTTGACAGCAATTGTGATGCTGTTTTGTCCAAGTCTTTTGGTCGAGTCAGTCAGGCGTGAAGACTTGAAGGTAGTACACAAGTAGTAGTGCCCCCGTTCCCATAAAGTACTAGGCTATGTCAAGGCAATCACGAGCTGACACAAAAAAGCAAGAACAATAGCTATTGAGAGTTTGAACGCCGCTCACCATGCAGTGAGGCTTCAGAAGGAACCCTGCTCCGATGTGAAGTTCTAGACACAATTTTCTCAGGCCGTTCACTCCAGTATCTTCAGCAGCAGATCCGAATACTATTTTTTGTCCACATTTGCAACACTATTTTTAGCCCTATATAGCGGTCCACCTGCTGCATGCAAAATGTGATAAATGTACTATGAAAAAAAAAATGACCTCGTCAAACGGCAAACTAACTGTTTTCAAATTGAAGCAGAGCTTAACCAATATAAAGCCCCACATGGCTCACGTTAATTGCATACATACCCAGTTGTTAATAAACCATGCATATTCAATGAGCATTTGTAGATTTGTTTGCACTAGTAAGTTCAAGAGCATGTCAACGTTCTTTAGCGTTGATATATGCATGATGGATTTGATTTTAACGCCGCATGCAGTCAACAATAACCATACATGTCTGTTGTTTGCATGTGCATGTGTAACAGGCACAAGGCATCCTGCACAGTTATACAGACCATCGAGGAAGGGTTCAATACTGGGTTTGGTCATGCGTTAAAAACGACAATTCCTACCCCCACCCCCCTCACTTTATTAGTGCTCATCAACAGAGGACAAATCAATAAGGACAAATATATATTTACCATCAAAGCACCATCGATATGTTGTTGAAGGTGAATTGAATGCTGTTTAAAACCCACATGAAAGACAGGATATGTGTTAACACTAAACATAAAAAGAAATACAGGCTATATTTTCATCTCTGAGAGCAGCAACTTCAGCCTGTGTTCTAATGGAATTAGCCTGTGAGCAGAAAACATACCCTCAAAAAAAGGTTAAACCAAACCAAAGTCCAACAAGCCGAGACATCACACAAACTGCAGCTATATATACATATATAAACGTGCTATATACTTGTAAAGGTCTATAGTTGGAGTTATATACTCTCTCAAAACCCAAAACCCATTTTCTACGTTAAATGATACTTGTAAATGTTGAAAACTGTGAGTGTCAATATTTAAAAATATTTCGCCGCGTAATGGTTGCTTGTAAGTTGTACAATAATGTTAGATAAAGCGGAACACAACACTAAAATGATGATAATCTGAAAAAAAAAATAGTTTCATATTACAACGTTTTATAAGCATCTGGTAAATAGTTAAATTTCTAGCATTTCAGAAAATCTTAACCTAACACAACAAATGCATTAATCCGTCCTTCAGCTCTGCCAAAATATTGGATTTATACTTAACCAGTTATATATAAAATTTCTAGTTTTAATAGAACTGTTTTGGTTGTAAATAATGGAATCCCAGCTAGACTGACTTAAAAACCCCATTGGTCAAAAAGTGATTGACCACCATATCGTGTCGACTGCTTCTGCTGTTGACAGTATAAATGTATTATTCTTGTGGCTTTGCTCTCATTGTCAGCTAAGAACATTGATATTACGCGATTATCGACACGGAATGAAGCTTGAACGGTTGACTATATACTGGTATATAACACGTCGTTGTACAGAAATTCCTTGGATTAGTCATCTCCTATAAACCGAAGGAATGCTTCACAACGCGTTTGACTGACCGGTGCCATTAGCCTGGGCATCTTGGGAGTTCCAGACCAACAGTAAATCTTTTGGGTTAACAAGGAATTCTGGTTCGCGTATCGCCTTGGGTGAGACTTGAAATAAATTAATGGGGCATTCGTCACACGGGTTGTAGGTAAGAGGTATAAATGGGTGTGAGCCTGTGAATGGAGTGAGACGCCCGAAGTCAGGGCCAGTGTCCAGAATTAACAAGGGAGTTGAAGCTATTGTAAGTGAAGTAGGTAAGATACCGCTCAAGGCTCTTTGATATTACGCAACAAAACCGACATAGCGAGAAAGTATTGATGCCGCTATTGTAGACAGCGAATCTTCATTCCGCATGATCTGTCAGCAAGCTAACGGGACGGCTCTTCATAAGCATCGCCTGGGGGAACTTCTTTTCGTCCGGCTTTTTCCGCACCTTTCTTAAAACCGAACGGGAACAAAGCTGGCCCATTTGCACAATCAGTAGAGTTGTTTTTCACACATGATGTTAGAAAATATACTGTTGTCACCTAGGCCTCTTTATTTGCAATTAGCAGTGAGTGGGTCTGTAATGACTGTAAGCCCCGGTGGCGCCACATTTTGTCCCGAGCGTATATAAAGCAAAGTAAATTTGCTGACCGGTCAGCTGTTACTGGGACGAGGAAAAATTCCTCCTCGGCTCATTAGGCGCTTGAAAAGCTCGGTTGCTCAACCTGTTCTTATGCGACAGCAAACTGGCCAAAGAACTTGTATGATTGCTAAGTTCCAGTTGCGCAGGAAACGTAAAATATATACAACGGACTGACGACTAACAAACGTAAACGGACGTAAGAAACTTGCCATTCAGAGTGCTCTGTCATATTTATTACTGAACTCTGGTCAAGAAAAGAAGAAACATAGAAATGTGGAGAATGTCTATATTGTCTACATCGCGTGAAGAGATCTGCAGATTTGGATGATGTCTATATTGCTAACATCCATATCATTCCCCTTAGAACGTCATATAAGTGTCAGCCGAATATAATTTATTAGTCTGTGTATATGTAATTTTGCTCAGCATACATTCACACATTTGTGTAATTCTTTCAATATGAGTGCATAAGTGAAAGCATTGAAGTCATCCAAGCAAACTGTTAATCAATCTGAATCATGAGAAAACGCATTCTTTGAGTTTTTTTGTTTGATTTTTTTGTTAAGGAAGTCAACTTTATTTAACCCTTTAATGGAGACTTGTATAGTTATATTTCAACGACATTTATTCTATAAACTTGATGCAAAGTGAAGGATGTATACCTTACTGAGCTATGGAATTTTGTATTTACCAGCTGGAATTATGTCAACTCTGTGTTTGCAGACCAAGATTAAAATCTGAATGGGGTTTTCAGTGGGAATAAATGCTTTAGAAGTCCTTTCTCTCATTCTCAGGTCATAGTTATATACCTCATTTCATCCTTATATATTCATTAAGCGTTGAAATACTACAAAAGAAAACACAATGTTCTGATGTATACTGACAGCGGTAATATAAGGTCTGTCGAAAATAAACAGTCGTATTTCACACGCTGTATGTGCGACAGAAATATCCTGTTTTGCATGCACTGCCATAGCTTCTTTGTAATGGTCAATTCAGATCACTTTCCAAAGGGTTTTACGTAGAATTGCGCAACCCACAGCCTAATCAGAGTCTTATTGATCGGTATATGTGTTACTCCTGCGGTGCGCATCGTTTAACAAGTGTCAGGCACGTAGATTAGTGTTATATGGCATCCCATCAAGTCTGCTTCCTTCATCATCTTAACACCGTTCCCACAGGGATAGACTCGGCTACTTTGTTCAACCCGCCTCGAATTTGTCGCCATTGTTGCAGTGCTATTCCATCGACAAAAGGATGCAAAAGGAGTCTGGTGGAGTTTTGTAAAGAGTCTGACAGACAATCATCGATTGCAAGCGGTGTCAACCCATCAGCAACCGCCCCGAACGTAGTCCTGATAATAGAGCCGTATTCACCTGCATCTTTAAGCTCATCGAAGAACGTGAAATGGTACACAATGACGAAGACAACGAGAAAATGGTGTTTGAAAAACTCGCTGAACCTTAACGCGAAAACACGTGTCGGGATGTATGGGAAAGTGTCAGGTAAATCAAGACGGCGTCATCAGCTTATACACAGAGCATATGAAGCGTTTAGTGAAAGAAGATGAGGAGACAAGATCAACGGTGTTTGAATTTTTGAAATAATTTGTTAACACCCATACCTGTGAGAAATATAGCGTCCCTCTCGGTATGCTCATAATTCTGACTGAATTATGAAATAACGCATACAATTTAAAAGTGTAACCAACCATAATATCCCATAAAAAAACATGTACATTTTTAAGTAAATATTCTGCCTAATTCAAAGTAGGATAACTTATTCACAACCTGCTTGCATATATCCGCTATTTTGGGGAGAAACGCATATAGGTTTAGTAGAAAAAGGAAACGATTTCTATTATTATTTCACAAACGGTTCAGTTATAACATTTTTTGATACACCATTGTTGAATATATCGTCTATTCGACAGAGTCGGCGAGTCGGAAACTGTTTCACACTTTGCAGGACAAGTGGCCAGTAGGGTTTCGATCCTGACACATTCATATAATCCATGCAGAGTAAATGTAGAGCGAATGACGTCATCAACAATTTGAACCTTTTAATTGTCTTCATGATGACTGATAGATTGACTGTCTTGTGTCATTCGACTTCTGATAACAGCTAATTGTGGGACACATTTTCTTGTTAACCAGATCAAAATGCCTATGATACAAATGATCGATCGATATACCATTAATAACTATACGCCCACCATGTGTGGCGGCGTCAAGAAATATCAAGCTTTCCAACTGCCTTATGAAACATTTTGGCTGGCACTTCGGGTGTGTCATTAGCTCCATACCAGTTAATGCTATAATAGTCCAGAGTTGGCAAAGGCTATCAGAGTGAACAAAAGAAAATATAGGTAAGTGTTAGTGCAAAGTACACGGAAAACTATATTCGAAACTATCTTTTATTGTGACAGGGATGCCGTTTCGCTAAATGCTTTAATTCTCTGGTGGGCTTTATGGATGGATCTTATACACATGGTATAAGAGCACTTCAATTCTCTTCACAAAGTATAGGTAGTTTTGCGTATAGTTTTTCAATGGTGTTTCAAACGATGGTTACACTGTTTTCCTTCACTTTAAACATGTATGCCTATATAAGGTGTTTCCCAATTCTTTTGCTGTTGTTCTTGTTCTGTATTTCACGGGTAACAAACCGGGAAACTGGTTTACCGTCAGTTCACATGTCACTACATCTATATGCATACACTAACACGGGCAGTTACACTGAGGACGACTTCTTCGTCTGAAGGAGGCAAACTTCTAACATAAAAGACGCCGCCAATGCTACTCGCATGAGTTCGTCAATAGCTATTAATTGTCCATTAATTTCTCAGGCGTCTCTCAAGATAAAGAAACTAAACGCGCGTGTTTAACGAAGTACTACTGTATTAGCACAGTGCACACGCAATTTCGAAGAGGGGGGCATTGAATCGAATCGACTTTTACAATGCCGACAATAACGTTAACCAACGATAATGGCACCTACAATACACTCATTAACGACGGGAATGACTAAGCGATTTCACGCGCAAGCCAGTGGTGGTGCCATCGCACAAACAGTCTGTCAGTTCAGGTGTAGGAACCATATGGTTCATTGCAGTTACTAGGGAAATATAAACAAAGTGTACGCTAAATGATTGGCAATTAACACTACAGTATGTGTCTCACCTCCAGTGTCTGAGAGAAAGCCGCATGCTTATCTATCTCAAACTACACATGCGCGCAGTCTCTATACATGAAGACAATTTTGCCAAGTCAAAACTAACATCACATATACATCTATATAAGCATTATACATCTATAAAGAAAGTTTCAAAGTACAAATGAAGCTCTGAGGGCCATTTATTAACGGGCTATCCATATAGACATTCAGCCACGAAATACTTGAAAAGCTTTCTGGAATTATAGTGATGTGTTCATTTTAATCAGGTAATGCTTTTTTTCCCCACTTACAGCACTTTGAATTCAAATTATAAAACTACCTATCATAAAACACAAAACTTGTTATATTTCTTATAACAGGGACTACTCATAAAGTTCGTCATCCTTTTTTTATAATTAAGACCAAGGTGTGATATACATTTAACTTGTGATAGCTCATCCAATGAAATGCTTTCAAATTCAAGACTGTTCATTATGTTATCCGTGCTACAACGATTATATAATAACTATATTTCAGTCGCCATTTTATTGCCTCTCAGACAATGCTATTGCTAGACATCCCGCCCACACGACATGCTAATATAAATGCATCGGTATGCATGGTTGATTACCTTAATTTAGAACGGCATGTAGTGTGTGGTGTATATATAAATGCCTTACGTTGAGAACTCATGACAAAGTCTATTCCCTGAGTCATGCCGTGTGCATATAGCTGTCAAAATGACACAGCAACGTATGCAAATATGGCTTCAACGAATGGGGCTCTTAAGTATTATAACTGTGCATGTGGGAAAATACACATTTATGTTTGTTTAAATTCACTATACATATCCAGGCATGACTGCATCATGGTCGCATGACAACACGCAAGAACGGGCGTGTGCAAGCCAAAGATGTAAAATCTACGGAAAATGCAAAATCTCGCAGTGATTAAAATTTAGAAAAAAAAAGGAAAATTAAAATGATTATAACAAACGGTAAGCTATGGAACAATCAGCTTCTAACAACCGATGTTTTGTGATTGAAGCAGAGTAAAATAAATATATGAGTGAATTTTATAGGTGTGTAAACAATGAAAGGTTTTCCTGCATCTCTCTCTCTCTCTCTCTCTCTCTCTCTCTCTCTCTCTCTCTCTCTCTCTCTAGCTCTCTCTCTCTCTCTCTCTTTCTATATGTGTGTGTGTGTGTGAGTGTGTTTTACGCTTAACACACCGGGCATACAATGTTTGGCTTGGCCTGACCACACAATTCATACTTGTCGCTAGAAGTCATATAACACATAGGATTTTCTTCCGTCGAGATCTCGTCTATGGTCTATGATCTCGTCACATGTCCGTGAAGTGACGACAATTAACGTGCGATGCGTATCTTTTTGTCCTGAACAAAATGCCGTTATGTAGAGTGATTACCATTTCTACAGCTCCTACCGACTAAGTTCTTTACAATTTTGGCGCGAAAAGTCGTTGTCATTCTGCCCTCGAGGACCTTCAATGCACAGGTATTGTTCTGACTGTGTACACAATGTACAGCTTCAGGGTTTGTTTCATGGCGATGGAGGGGAGTTACACAAGCCGCAAGAAACTGTTATCAGTGTAAATAAGGCAGAACAGAGGTTTGTTTCACAAAGCCATATTGGACTTAAGACCATGCAAAGCTTCTCTCTTATTTTGAAACTGGAAAGAAAATGTTTGAAACTTGATGCTCAACTGGCTGAAATTGTACTATATCACAGCATATATTCAGCCGTCATAATTTTTGATATATTTTATGAGCATATTTAAGAGTTTTGTATTACACTTTCAGGCTAAATCCAGAAACCGCTTTACGAAATGGGCAGGTGCACTACACACGACAGGGTCGTCCGCAATGGTGAATTTCTGACAACGAACTTTCAGAGTGAAGCGTATCTAATGAACTAACAGCAAGAATAAAGATTCAGGTGAGGTAACCTTACATGCATGTCGACAGATGCTTCTAGCATTTTTGCAGAATATATATGTATATAAAGTGTACCATCTATACATTAATGCATACACATTTCAGTACAAATTAAATCACCACAGGACTATTACAGTAAAGTTTGCCTACAGATATTACTGGGGGCCATAACAGTACATATAAAACGAATCCTTTTACACATGGTCATCTGTGCAATTATTTGCCTTTAGATAAATGGATCATATATGCAGATAGCGCACGTGCGATCGACAAGAAACCAAGGTTTTTACGGTTTATCAGAATAAGTGACTGTAATTTTCTCCTTCAAGACAATTGGAGCTTATGCATTGAAAAATTACATAACATAACTAAAGACGTGCAGCACAGAGAATAAAACCAGAGCAGCGGCGACAGTGTAATAACTGGCAAATGGTCAGACGTAACTGGTGAAACACGGCCTATTGTCAGTTTACCCTAGTCATGGTTTTATTCTAACTGTTCACGTAAATGTATGCAAATCACTAGTTCAGAATTACTCAAAATGGTGTGTTATCATCACATTAAACATACAATCACATAAAAACAATGCAAAGAGACCAGGCCGCGGGGATGCTTAGTCCACCAGCAAAATCCTCGTTTAGACAGGAATACAATATAAATAAACAGCACAGAGAGTAAAACCAGAGCAGCGACGACTGTGTGATAGTTGGCAAATGGTCATACGTAACGGGTGAAATTCGGCCTCTTGTCAGTTTACCTCAGTCAGTGATTTATTCTGACATTTTATTTATGACTAATGGAATATGCGTGGTCTCTAAGACAGCGTATCGACTTTCACGGGCAGGTATATGAGTCGCTTACATGTATGCCATGGTTAACTGGTCACTCTCATCGATGGCTAGCGACGCGTCAAATCTGTGACCAGTGACAGTTCTCGTCATGGATGTTTGTGCTAAATGGACAGACACTGGCATGACATAAATGTTTACCAACGTAAGAGAATTGACGCATTTTAAATAAAGCGCATCAGGGGCCACTTTCACAAAGCGCCGAACGACATTTATTTATCGTACGTTTGTCCTACGATATTTTGTACCTCACTATTAACGTACCATTGTCCTATATGTGCGATATCGTACAAGTACGACATCTATATGAAAGTGGCCTCAGAATACCGAATCCTTCCAAACAAACAACAAATACAATTAACATTGGGAATCTTTGGCACATTAAATTTGATCCCAGAACGATTATACTTGGGAAATGTTCATTTTGACTTAACATGTTAATTTATCAATACTGGTTTATTCCAAAGTGTCGCCTGAAGCATCATCATTACCTAATAACCAATAAGAAACCAATATTCTGACAAACAACAACAATCAGGCTATCATTAATCAGAATGTCATTAATCAGTACATCATTATTGAAATATACCTATATCTCCCTGTCCCCCCATGTCCTCTTATGTACATCACGTTATCACGTTTATATATATATATATATATATATATATATATATATATATATATATATATATATATATATATATATATATATATGGAATTTGTGGCTTTAAACAATGAAATACAGTGATAAATAAATAAAGTATTTAAAATTCCCATTACTCTCACTGTTCAAAATTTAAGGCACACTTGATAACGAACGCCTCTTTGCACTGGAAGAACTAAGCCCAAATTGAAATGAACACCGTTCATGTCGTGACATTTTGGATCACCTTTCATGCAGCACGAGGCGATCCACTGTCATAGTGTTTGATTTGATACAGTATTTTCCCATCCAGTACATACACATGTAGATGTATTCACATATTACCAACACAAAAAAAAAGAAAAAAAAATCCTCCAAATAAAATATATCTTTCTTCATATGCCATGTTTCCACCAGTCAATGTTTCTTTGTGTCTCTCTGAATTCAACAGGGGGATTTTCAGTGGCCTTGCCACTCGATACTCTTTAACACGAATCTACGATGATGCACCGGAGTTTACCGAACGTGACACGCTGATCGACTTCGGGGTGTTACTTAGTGCGTCAACGGTATAAGCCACACAGTCTATATTGACCGAGTGTGATGCTAGACAATATGTATATCAGATAACGACAAAACATATTTAACAGTTTCCGAACGTGCCGCTCTTAATTGAGCAACGGTAAACGGAACATTCATGCACAGAAAGGGAGATACTGTTTGATTGGACAGATATATAGATGGTACGGAAGTCTATCGTCCATACATATATGACCAGACAGGAAAGGGGTGCGTGGTATATAAGGATTGGCCCAGTAAGGGATAAAATTGTACATATATATGTAAAGCTGCGTTCTGACGATGCGATTTGTTGTATCGACTCGTCGAAATCGCTGAATGTACAATACGATAAAGTCTGTATCATAAGCTGCGTTCATACGATGCTATTTGTCCTGCGCTTCAATCGCATGAAATAACACGTCTCATCTTCATTCGAAATAAAAAAATTGCGAGCAGCATTGACTAAGTCACAAAGTCACAATTTTGCTTAACCCAGGTAAACAACAACGCTTTAAATTTTCGCAAAAATTGTTAATTTATCTAAAAAAATTTTTCTGAAAACAAATCGTTAAATATTTTTAATATAATTTTTACAACTGTCAAATGTAACTTTGCACGAAAAATGTCCTTCACTTAAATCATTGTTATGGGGCCTCCGTGGCTCAGTTGGTTATAGCGCGCTAGCGCAGCGTAATGGCCCAGGAGCCTCTCACCAATGCGGTTGCTATCAGTTCAAGTCCAGCTCATGCTGACTTCCTCTCCGGCTGTATGTGTGAAGGTCTGCAGTAACCTGCGGATGGTCCACCATAATGCTGGCCGTCGTCTTATAAGTGAAAGATTCTTGAGTTCGGTGTAAAACACCAATCAAATAAATAAATAAATAAATAAATAAATAAATCTTTGTTTCAGAACCCCAGCGTCAATGGTGGTGCCCGTCATTCATCAAACCACCGATTCTTTCGCAGTAATTGATTAAATATAACAGTTTTTGTAACGTCCTTGTCGGTCAGATGAATGAAGTAGGCCATGGTAAGATAAGCCATGGCGTATTGTGCTACATCTAGAGATTGTCTAAATTGCTGGGGTTTAGTCCAGGCCATACATAACCTAAAAATTGCACGCATTCAAAACAACAGAAATACACGTATGCAAAGCAATCATCAACATATATTTTATTACTCGATAACTTTCAGTTTTAGATTAAAAAGCTTTGCGATTAATTCACCTTTAACTTATATTAGTCCAGCTTCAGCACGGTCTTTTTACCTTCCTAAAGCACAATTCTCCTCTATGGAAAATTGTTTTTACATTCGAGTTCGATTCACAGCCCTTGTACGTGTATTTTCCTTTTTCAATTCATCTCGTTAATAAACTAAAGTTCTTTTAAAATATGGATCGTTTACACAGTGAAAAAAGAATAGATTGCAAACAGAACGCAAATATGCATACATATAAACACACAATAGGGTTATGGTCTTAACGCAGTTATCCCCCCTACCATATAATTGGCTGCACTTCACGTACATCAATAAAATCCTCAAAAACTCATGTGTAGCTTTATTGGTGTTCATATTTTAGTGGGACCACTATGATATGCAAACATGCCGATTTTGAAACACATCTACATTGTACAAGGGTTGTTCTATTAGTATACTGATAAGAAAAAAAAAGTTTTACTAGGGTTCTTATTTATGCCAGATCACAAATTTCTTGAAGGAATCTTGGGGAGCGAGTCTCGGACCAGTGGTCAATATGGTCGTGCTTTAATCGCTGTGACTGGGTTGGGTGGTTGTGGGGTAACTCCCAGCCCAAACCTGTACATTTCACATGTGAATGGTTGTCAGTAACTTGCCAATGGTCAGTGGTTTGCCCCGGGCACACTGGTTTCCCGGTTAAAACCTTACACAGTGAAAAACCTTATTTTTACATCAGCGTGAGAAAATTTGTGACAGATAGCAGATTACAAAATGTTGGTTGACTGTCTTTCTTTTCCTAAGTGTGCAGCATAGACCAAAATTATAAGCTATCTTCACGGCCTGAATATTTATTTATTTATTTGGTGTTTTACCCCGTACTGAAGAATATTTCACTTATAAATATAACGGCGACCAGCATTATTGTGGGAGGAAACCGGGCAGAGCCCGGGGGGGGGGGGGAGGGAAACTCTCGACCATCCGCAGGTTGCTGACAGACCTTCCCAAGTCGGCCTGAATAAATGTGATTTTACTGCAGTCTATTATCATTGTTACCTATTAGGCCACAATTTTCTTTACCTGTAGCAGCTTTGCTGACATCGTCCTGTATACACTTCATGAGGTCGATAGCTCCTTCTAGAAGTTCCACAGGGTCGTATGCTTGAGCTCCAACACGCACCTGCCCAACAGGTATGAAAAAGAAGAAGGAAATCATGCACTGTAGGCCTATAACTCCTACGAAAGTTCGGTAGCACCGCACAAGCAAATTCAAAACTTGTGTGTGCATGAGACAAATAGTTAAATAGGCAAGTTTCGTATCAGGAAATTTTAGAGTTAATGCATGTATCATTTATTATGGTATATCTGCACAGGCAACTGTAGGATTACTAATTACTAATTAATGTACTGTTGTTTGGTGTTCCTGTACTTGGCTTATTTAAAATAAGTAATGATCAGACATCATTGTTAAAATCCTCACTGGATCATATGTCTTAAACTAGTGACGTCTGATAAATTGGTATTCTCTTTCAAATTCTCTATACTTGGTTTTTGTTCGCTCGATACAAAGACATCGTTGTTAAAATCCTCACTGGATCATATGTCTTAGACGTCTGATAAATTGCAGTTAATAACACTGCATTTTTTACATTCTTCTGCTTAAGCTATGGCACTAGAAGGCGTGTAAATGGCTACTTCTTAAGCATTTACGTGTGACCAATTGTCAACTATCACACTGTCGTCGCTGCTCTGGTTGCGCCCGTTTGGTATGTTTTAGTTACATAAGCCTAAAACATGCACTCATGATGTGGGTCACTTAGAGACTGTTTTTGTGCACACAGTACTTCACAAGTATGATTTAAAACCCCAAACATACATACATACATAAAAGTTACTACACAATGCGCAAAACCAATACAGAACGTATTTCGGAGGGAAATTCGCAACTAGGTCTCTATGGACACCCATTCTCGGTCACACCAAGGGAGAAAACTCTTACATACCGTCTGGCTGCGGCTCCGAGTCGGGCTGATGATTTCATTCAGGTCCAGCAAGTTTCTTGCGATTCTCTGACGTTTAAATTTTCCTCCACCCTGGGGCCGCCTATCCGGCGGGGTCATCTGTAAGTTCATCTCTCCCTGGGCATGGCTTCTTCTTCTCCCACTGGCTGTACAATGAAACATAAAGAAGAATCCACATGTAAATTCCTGAATTCATTTATTTATTTCTTTGGAATAAGTGAAAACCAGGGCAACGGTAATATGTTGTTTCGGCAGTGATGTTATTTTTTTTTTTTAATGTACGGAGCGGGGAAATAAGACATTCCAATGGTAGCCAGGCATTGATGAGCCTTTATGAGATAATCAAAAAAGAAGACATGAAGTTCCACGCGGGTTGGATTCGAAATAACGTATACAGAGATCTCCAACGAGTGCTCATAAAATAGTTTCAAAGTTATTAAAATGAATAAATGCGTTTTCCGGCAAAAAACAAACGAAAATATTGACTTGACTCAACCAATTTGATACTACAAGGTCAGGAGATGGAGATTCTGTGTGTCCCATAGCTGCCAAATCATAACAAAATATTAAACTCAAATCCGCTTGATTATGTTCTCTTGTTTTTCTGTTTGAGTAACTAAAGGATGTGTCGTCAATCATTCAGTTTCAGACAAACGTTCAATATTCACACACAAGATAAACAACAGTCATCAGAAGATGGCGAATACTCATGGCTAGCTGGCAAAGCAGTGTTTTTGCCTATAGTGGCTTTCATTTACCACTGTTTAGGGCGAGCTATAGGAGGAGTTGAAAAGGTCTCATTTTATTTAAATCCAAAATCTTGAAATGGCGGTAAAATGGAAAATAATTCATGGACTGAATTCCTAACCAAATACCTCAGTGTGGGTGAGGGTGGATACAAAATACGCCGCACAAAAGAGGTAAACTTCCGAACTGTCTTTACCGACACGTTTGGCTGGAATTTCCGGATTATCTATATAATTTAAGAAAATAACTTTTAACCCACAGTTAACCAAAATAGTGTAAGAACATTCTTGTCAGAAGGTTAAAGGATGTTCAGGAGAAGTCGCGAGGAAAAATCAGCCGCGAGTGAAGAGCGAACAGCTGAAATGCGCATACAAGCATATGACAACTTCAACAAAAAACTTTAATTTTAAGAGTCAATTTTAAGAGACTATAATAAAACGGATATATAATTTATTTTATTTGTTTTGATTGGTGTTTTACGCCGTACTCAAGAGTATATCACTCATACCAGCATTATGGTGGGATGAAACCGGGCAGAGCCCGCGGGAAACCCACAACCATCCACAGGTTGCTGCAAGACCTTCCCACGTAAGGCGGGAGAGGAAGCCGGCATGAGATGGACTTGAACTGACAGCGACCGCACTGGTGAGAGGCTCCTGGGTCATTACGCCACGGAGGTTTCATGGATATATAAGAATACCTATATCTTGTCGCATGCATGAGCAAATATGGACAAAGCGTTCAAGACTGCTGGCAATCTGTTTCGTATATCTGTCATAGTTGTAGCTTATTCCCATCAATACGGGGCTCTAGGGGCCATATAAGCATCCATGTCAATTACATCAACAATGCTTTTATGAACAGTTGTAATCAAAGCGCTACTGAAATCTGTATTCTGATACTCTAGTATTCAGATATTTACAAATATTTGTATTCTGACGGTTCATCAAAGAACATGTTCCAGAGTATCACAGAAACATTGTTTTGCAGAGTGGGTGAGTTGGTGCTAGATGAGTCCAGTCAGTTCAAGGACTATATAGGACGCCGGCTCGACGCCAACGCTGGGTGTACAACATACTAAGCTACACCTCTATACTTTGTACAGAGGAGCTAAAAGTATTAAACCGTAGTATATGAACACCAGCAGGTGCATGTATCTTAACGATATACAATAATATTGATATACAGGCATCAGAGTATTAACACCAGCAAGTGTGTACAGGCATCAGAGTATTAACACCAACCAGTGTGTACAGGCATCAGAGTATTAACACCAGCAAGTGTGTACAGGCATCAGAGTATTAACACCAGCAAGTGTGTACAGGCATCAGAGTATTAACACCAACAAGTGTGTACGGCCATCAGAGTATTAACACCAACAAGTGTGTACAGCCATCAGAGTATTAACACCAACAAGTGTGTACAGGCATCAGAGTATTAACACCAACAAGTGTGTACAGGCATCAGAGTATAAACACCAACAAGTGTGTACCGGCATCAGGGTATTAACACAACAAGTGTGTACAGGCATCAGGGTATTAACACCAACAAATGTGTACAGGCATCAGAGTATAAACACCAACAAGTGTGTACCGGCATCAGGGTATTAACACCATCAAGTTGTGTACAAGCATCAGAGTATTAACATCGGCAAGTTACTGACAACTTTGCCACATATGAGCCTGCACACCATATCAATAAACAGGTGTTCTTCTACGAATGTTACGGTAAGTGTTCTTCCGGGAACGTTACGGTAAGTGGTCTTCAAAGAAAGTTACGAATTGTGGTCTATAACGAATGTTACGGTTAGTGGTCTTCAGAGAAAGTTACGACAGGTTGTCTATAACGAACGTTGCAATATGTGGTCTACAAAGAACGTTGCAGTATTTAAAGTGGTCCTCAACAAAGGCTATGACAAGTAGTCTTCAAGGGATGTTGCGTAAAGACTGTGCAAACGGACCCGCGATCGACTGCGACTGAACGCTTAATGTGACCATGCATGCATGGCGGGGAATTTAAAATCCCCTATTTCATATACACACTTGGGAACACAATGTAAATACGTGAGCATTGTAATAAATGATAAGTATCCGATATCTGTGTGAAGGACACACGAAGAGCACCACAGATAATCATGCCACGCTTAAATGCCAGATTTCAGATTTGACAGTCATTATAATCGAGTTCATACGAGTTCCCTGCAGTCGCCATCGTGCATGCACCTTAAAATTTGAACTGGTTATTATTACGCATGCCTGTACAGTCAAATTAAATGAAACCACCGGGTATGAATTTCAAATAGAGTTGTGTCTTACTCGCATAGGTTTGTTTAGGAATTATATTACCACTGGCTAATTTTGAAACCATTGATATTACTGTCTAAAACGTAGAAATAATATTTGTAAGTAGTTTATTATTACTTGGAGATTAAAATATATGTATCACGATATGCATTTTGGACGCATAGGACAGCACTATATATAAAAATAGCACTACTGAACAACACTGTAAACAATAACACTATTGAACAGCACTGTAAGAAAATAACATTGCTGAACAGCACTAAAGGTGCAACGTTAGTAACTCTGTGGCTAGTGTACTCTTCCGTCTCTTTGTTCACAGGTGATGCCTCGTCAGGTGATATATTTCACTATATACTCCGTAAATTTAATCAGCTTACCTGACATAAGGGGGGCGAAATCCAACCGTAAAGATACAAGCACGTGGACGATACAGATTACAACAGTAGCAGATGCACACCGAATCACTGGAAGATATATAACTGGTCAGGCAAGACACATTTTCCGTACGGTGATCATACACTGCTTCCACATCAACAACTTAACTTGTACTTCACGGTTATGCAGCAGAGAAGAGTGTGCAGTGCGGCCTGCCACGTGACCCACGCGCGCGTCCCTTAACAAACACACCTCAAATGGCCCGTGTCCTCGCTTGATTGTATTGATGTCGTGTGGTCCCGGAGAATGGACGCTAGACCCGAGCGTGGGGCAGGTGCAGGCTTCATGTCTATTGTTGTCTACCGCTGAGGGTCTCCGGCACCATTAGCATAGACGGTTCGCTACACTGATCCGCTTTCGGGATCTCCAGAGCCACACGTACAGTACTGTACACAGTCCCATCTGTCAGTATTATCAGCGTAAACGGGGAAAATGGACCTCGCCTTCTGAGGCGCTATATGTACACCACTGTTAACAGTAATATCATTCTGTGGATTTTTTTTTTAATGTATAAAAAATTCTACAAGCCTAAACATGAATACGTATTGTTTATTTTTAGAAAATGGAAAAGCATGAGAAATCTATACATTAAAGTACTCAGTACCTGTGCATGTCTATGTATTGTCAGAAGTATATAAACAGAGAAGTTTGCCACTGTATATGATTTGCCATATGCGTGCCCAAGTGCACACTAACAGGTGCATAAAATCACCGTAACAGCCGATTTCCTGTTCCCTTTCACAGATAATTGCGTAGTGATGAATTTTGGTAAAAGCGGGAGTCGCTAGTTCGAATGACACCAAATGACCAGTAACATTAAACAAAACTATGTAGACATATATAATGAATGATCCCTGACATGAACAAAAACGACTGACATGTAGAGATAGGGATGACGGGATATGTGGATGTCTTTATCCTGATGACCTCAGGGATGGGGATTAAGTGGTGAAGAAAGGCGAATGATATGTTGTATCCATGTCATTTATGGGATGGTATCCATGTCATTTATGGTGATATTCATGTCATTTATGGTGATATCCGTGTCATTTCAGGTGATATCCAAGTCATTTCAGGTGATATCCCTGTCATATCCGTGTTATTTCAGGTGATGTCACTGTCATTCTTATTATCATTTGTAGAATTGGGATTTACATTGATGTAGAAAGATGAATGACAAGTGATATCGGCGTCACTCTGGATGTAAATTGACATCCACGGATGTCAAATTGGATGTAAAATATAAATTGGATGTAAAAGAGAACCTGGACGTATTGATCAAGGCAACATAAGACTTCCAGTCATACATCACACATCACACTGTCGTCTCTGCTCTGGTTTTACTCTCTATATGATGTAGTCTTATGTGAATTCCGTTTCTTAGCATGGTTGATTACATCCATGATATCGGTGATAAATATTCTGTGTGACTTCTCATCATTTATCATCAACTCTCAAGTCCCTGTCCTCTAATGAAGGGCCTTAATTAGCCCTGGTTATCAATTAACCAAATCAACCAAACCAACGCCAAAACTTTCTTTCGGGTACTCCAACGGATTATCCCGGACAAGCTGAGAGTTTCATGGAGACTGAGAAGTGAGTGATATCGTGCACAACAAGTTCCGCCGATATTTTAACCAAGGCATTTGTCACAACCCCTATTGAAATAAATTACCCATATTGAAACAATTACTTCAATAGGGGTTGCAGCCGCGACCTCTAATGAAATAATATTTCATTAGGGGTTGCAGTTGAAGCCCCAGTTGAAATATTTTTTCAAAAATACAGCAACCCCTCTTGAAACAATGTTGTTTCAATAAGCACTTTGTTTTACCTTTATGACCCTTATTGAAAGAAGGCGACTAGACACCAAATTATGATCGTTTGAATGTTCTACTCGTTAGTACTGTGTAAAGTTGTAATATTGCTAGGTTTGATATAAATATACTTTTTGGGGACAGGGAATGGGCAAGGATTAGGATATATGTAATACGGTCGAATATTCTTGTCCTACTTGAGGTACACAGCTCTGCGCCCAGAATTAGGGGAAAATAGCCATTTCCTATTATAATCCATACTGGTTCTACTGTTCACCAAATTAAATATGAACTACCATAAAACAGGGCTTTCAGTAATATTTAAGCACCCTCCCCCCCCTCCCCAATGCCACTAACGCGTAGTGGAAAAATCAACAGCTCAAAATATTTGTAGAAAATAAAACAGTTTCTGATATTTTGAACACGTGATATTCTATCAGTTAGAGAGATAATGCCTTTGAAACTATAATATTACAATGGTGTGAAATATTTCAAATGGCGAGAAGAATATGCGCAAAAGTGCCTTATTGAAATAAGTCTTCTTTACTTTAAAAGAAGTTGCAGTCGCAACGAAATATTATTTCGTTAGGAGTTGCGACTACAACCCCTATTGAAGTAATTGTTTCATTAGGGGTAATTTACTTCAACAGGGGTTGCGACATTTTGTTGGAAAAGTACAAGAAGAAAGAAGACGTCAGTGTCTTTGCAATCGACAATGACACATATACGCATTTGGTGGCTTCTAAAATGGAAAATATTGTAGGGTATCCGCGTCTTCTTCAAAGTAGCAAGATCACCTCGTTAATCAGGTTTTCTTAGTTCAAAGAAGTAAAGCCTCCATCGACCATCAACTCACAACCGTCTGGAACTTTAACATAACCGATCATAAGGTCATCTGACAGGAGATCATAAGGTCATCTGACAAGAATGAATCAGTTTTGGGGGGCCTCCGTGGCTCAGTTGGTTAGCACCCTAGATCAGCGTAATGACCCAGGAGCCTCTCACCAAAGCGGTCGCTGCGAGTTCAAGTCCAGCTCATGCTGGCTTCCTCTTCGGCCGTAAGTGGGAAGGTCTTGCAGCAACCTGCGGATGGTCGTGGTTTCCCCCGGGTTCTGCCCGGTTTCCACCCACCATAATATTCTTGAGTACGGCGTAAAACACCAATCAAATAAATAATAAATAAATAATCAGTTTTTGGCCAAGGGATATTAACGTTGGACGAAGGAGTTCAAACTAGTGGAAGTGAGATCTTCTCGTGGCTTATCATTTTCCGCCTTTTTGCTTCACTACACTCCAAACTGGTATTTGATTGAAATAGAGCCAAGATGCGGGTCATAAATCACGTGTACTCGCGTGGCACCACGACCTCATATAAGTGTTCGCGGAGTAATCTCAAATTCATTTTCAACCAATTGGTTCTCCTGATCTCTGAATTAAAGCATGTCCGCCAATCAGTACACGTCTCCTTCACAGGGTTGCCCTGATCCGGGAAAGCGGGAGAAGCTTGTACGGGTACATCCATACTCAGAATGCCATGTTAATCTGATTTGGTGGTTTAAGTCATCGTCCAGTCTGTCTTTGCCAGATAGGGACAGGTGAGCAGCACAATACTTGTTTCTGAGTACTTGGCATGTCCACAACTCGCCACTATGGTGGGTGTATGAGTTTGCATACACGTCACCTTTGCTTTGATCTTACACACAAAGAGACTAACGAATGTTTTTTTTTTTTTTTTTTTTTACTTTTTATCGAAGAAAGATTCATTTCTCTCCAATCGGTTTTTAACGTCCTGGAATACGCGATCCATTTCTTGCAAGTTTTCACCATGGATATCTGCCTCGAATTCGTTCGTGGCCATTTGTTCTCCAATTTGACTTGTTTCAGGGCTCCTACATCCTTTCAATAACAACGCTAGTTGAATTTTGAGCCAAGATTCCAGGTTCATTCTGGACGTCTTGAAGATCACAAGATGTTGCCATTCGCCTTGAAGAATGTAAACATGTGTATGTGTTACAATTACATACTCTATTTCAACGGGTTGGTCCACATCGATTCAGTTCTTTGGTTCTGTCGCACAAAGGTTAGTCTCCAGTAACGAGCAAGTGTTTTGTAAAGATGCTTTGTAATTTTATAAGGGAATACTAATAGTTCTCATTGTCCACGCTGCCAAAGGACACACTGAGTCGCGTGAAAAACTGTTCTTTCCGTCAACACGACGTCAAATGATGCCAAGATCAACCTCAAAAGGCACATATACAAGAAACCGCATTGTTTAAATTGTTGGAAATATTTGTGTGTTCATCATTCCTTTACTCTTTAGGCTCACATTATAACAATTTTATATCTTCAGAGGAATGTTGAACAAAAATAAACCAAATGTCTGAAAAGCGATTAAATGGTGCTTTTGGACACTTTTTTTTTTGTTTTTAAAATTTTTTATACTACCGGTCAAAGTCAAACTCCAGTACTGTCGCACAGGACCACGCCAACGTGCTCTGTTTGTATCAGAAAGATACCATGAAATGATAAAACGAGCCTGTTGGCTGGCTGACTATAATGACCAAGAGCTAACCACATAGCGATTATATGACAATTGTGCTGGGTTATCTTTCACTTTTTACTATAGAATTATATTCTTGAAGCTCAAACGTCCATAATCGTTTCTGTATGACGGCTTACAAAGCATTTACCTCAACAAAATGTATTCAAAATATCAGAGCACATCATCACATATTATCTCAGCAGACATGTTTAGAGGGCTTCTGTGGCTCAGTCGGTTAGCGCGCTAGCGCAGCGTAGTGACCCAGAAGCATCTCACCAATGCGGTCGCTGTGAATTTAAGTCCAATTCTACTGGCTTCCTCTCCGGCCGTACGTGGGAAGGTCTTCCAGTAACCTGCGGATGGCCATGGGCTTCCCCCGTGCTCTGCCTGGTTTCCACCCACCATAATACTGGTCGCCGTCGTATAAGTGAAATATTCTTAAGTACGGTGTAAAACACCAATCAAATAATAATAATAATAAAATAAATAAGCAGGCATGTTCAATGTCAACGCTCATTTCGTTTTAGTAAAAGCCAGCTTTATGAATGAAGAATATCGGGTAAAATTCCCTAAATCATCTCGAGGATCATGCAGTCAGCCGGCGGGGAAATTACCATTACGTGACGATCGCTTTTGGGTGATGGGGTTTTCGTCACTCAACCAGTGTGCATTTGAGAACATACCACTTATCCCTCATGTACCGTACACAACTTCACCTTACCCCAACACTTATTTCAAATCTTTTTCGAATGCATCTCTGTTGCTCTGAGCTCGTAACACATCCGCAGTCTGTAAGACTATTCAAATATGCATATGATTGTGCCAAAGTAAATATCGTCTTGTACGCATTAGGGCTGTGATATGCATCACAATATACAGAATGAAGAAATGATTATGGCTTAACGCCACAACGGCAATATTTCAACCCTATTTAGATAACACTTTACAGATGAGCAAACGAGTGAAGGAAGATATAGAATCACCAGTGTTGTAAAGAATATACTAATTCCTCAACCTTTACGCTGAAACTTGCAGTGCATCGCATACCGCTTTTTAATTGGATTTTGAAGACAAAACTACATTACAGGGCTGCAGAAAAAGTATAGTTTTTTCAGCCTACAGAATATTATTCCTCCAGAACATGCTTGAATGAACATCTTGCAAACATGCGACAAGGGTGAAGAACTACGGGAGCTGCATTATTTGAAAATTTCTTCACTGGCATGATTGCTGTTTTATGCCATATAAAGTTGAGGATGATGGATGGAGAAAACTGCCATCAGATAGGATGAAGGCACGCTTTACACACCATCTCGTAAAGACAAAGTCACTTGAACATCAGTGTTGGGAAAGCTGTAACATGTTTTTCTTTCACAAGCAACAAAACATTCGTTCTTTAACTCTTTAAACTGTACACATGAGCATTCTTCCATATTTCAACACCTTGATGGAAATGTAAATGAAGAATTTCTGAGTTAACTTTCTGTAGCACTAAAATCCATGACTTTCTTCACACCAGGCCCTTCCTTTTAACCGAGTCAATTAACTAATAACAGCTTAGTTGGTAAAGTAATAGGGAGAAAAACTACAACAGCAATCAGATAATCTACTGAAAAATGTCAATGTTATCGTTGCCTTGTTGCAACACCACTCTAGATAAGATTATTATGAATTTTATCATTCTGTCTGGTCTTATCCAGCCATTAAGTCCCCTGGCATCTCATTCTTAAAGTTTACAGCCAATTTTTGAGAGCGTAAGCAATTTGAAGAAGAAATGATAATGGAAATTTACGTCACAGTTAATTGGCACCTTAAACTTCTCTTAACACACATGCATATACTGATACAAATGAGCAATAAATTATCACACTTTCAAGAAGAAGGCATTACCAACAGGACACATTGTCAGCATAGTTATATGTGTACATAAGGTACCTAAAGGTACCACTTTACCGTTGACACAAATGAAGATAACATTTCTTACCATAAATAAGGACTGGTAATTGTGGCCAAATACGCCATTTGATTTTTAAACAGTATACAATTCTTAAAAGATCAAAAGGATAGCATGCAAGCATGTATAAAACTTCATGTAACACCTGTTAAAGGCTATTTATCAGTTTCTAAGAAAGGGAGACAAATATCAGCAACAGTTTAGTCCTGCTCACTTTGCACTTTCTTCGAAAACCACACACTTTGTTTACAAAAAAATTATACAATGAGAACAACAAAATATGACACAGTTCCTAGAAAAATATATGATCTGTCTACACAAGAATAGATGTAACAGAAATAAACAAATAAATTTCTCATTCTGAAAAATATAGCACTTATTAACATTGCCAAAAATATACATGGTTTTATATACATAAACTCTGAGCAGTAGTACATCGTCCATGATAAAAAATATTTATAACATTTAAAGTATGAAACACCATAGATTTCGGTTATGGTGACTCTTTCCTCTGATAGACCATGGGATTGAAATATTGACCTACTGTTAAATCTGAATATTACAACCGTTTTATTATTCATAACTTTGCACACACAAGCATGAATATTTACTAGACATGATAATAAAGCCAATGTGTAATCTCTTTCCGTAATTAAGCTGAAACTGCTGTGATCCATCTCTTTAGGCTGTGACACCCACTTGATTTGGATACTATTTGGCATACTTTAGCCATGTACCTTGTCTGAGGTCATTCATTTGATGGAACTAACTAGTCTCTCATGATCACTTTGTGAATCAACATATCAAACATTTTCAAACATCTAGATGATAGGGACAGGAAGACAAAGTCACATTTTTGACTTCTGAATCCTTAGGTTTTTTATGAATCCCTTTCCACAAATGAATTGCCAACAATCTCATCCCTGTACATGTATGGCAACAAAATCACTTTCAGCATTGAAAAAAAAGAGCAAAAAATCTGCTTCATCCAACAAAGCTAAGAGCATAACCTAAACATCAGTTTTTAAATGTTCATTGATTTCTATGGTTTTTTGTTCTCAGAAGGCGATCCAACAAGTGTTGAGCAAATCCATGGGAAACACTTGGAATGAAGCTGAAGTTAGAGTTCTTGAGTGTCTCTCACATTTTCGTCAGTCCCATATGCTGCCCTCGGACCATCTGCAAATCAAAACAGAAATATGATCAGGACTTTAAAAATCATCATAAACAAGACTTCTTCCTATTATAAAAATCTTCAAAGCCATTTTAATATTTACATCTTGCCATGTAACCCCTGATATTAATCAAAGCACTTTGACATGTTTTTGTCAGTAGAATATAATTATGAGTATTTATCTGAATTTCCAAAGCTAACAAATAAGTTACAGCCTAGTCAGTATATGAGGAAAAGAAAACTGTGTGATGTTGTGTGATGTAAAGTGAGCTTCTCTTTCCTGCTAAAAACAATTTACACAGCATTGCATAATTTAAGCTACCATTAACTTTGGATGAGATATTTTGAGCTAGAATTCAGGTTGTATGGATCTGACTGTAAGCTGGTAAAGATATACAACAGACAGGCAGTGAGAAATTAAGATATTTTTCACAGATGCAGATTCAGTTAGTCCTCTATCTACAGTTAGTGATCTTTTCTGTCTATGTTTAACACACTGATACATGTGCACATATAAACACATCTGCACGTTACTCAAGTAGCCAATTCGTTATCCAAACCCAAACAAATGAATTAGTACATTTACTTGCTTTTTCATATCATTGAATGCTGTTTTATACTCAAGAGTATTTATTTATTTGTTTATTTGATTGGTGTTTTACGCCGTACTCAAGAATATTCACTTATACGACGGCGGCCAGTATTATGGTGGGTGGAAACCGGGCAGAGCCTGGGGGAAAACCACGACCATCCGCAGGTTGCTGACAGACCTTCCCACTTACAGCCGGAGAGGAAGCCAGCATGAGCTGGACTTGAACTCACAACGACCGCATTGGTGAGAGACTCCTGGGTCATTAAGCTGCGCTAGCGCGCTAACCAACTGAGCCACAGAGGCCTACTCAAGAGTACATCCAGCACATATACATATATATATACAGCTGTCTGGTTTACAGGAAGATAAATCCTCTCAGGGTCATATTTTAAACAGCCACTTGTAATACCTAAACAGACATACAAGATTAATACAGATAAACTAGTGAGAGCTGGTCAATAGCATACATATAATCATCAAAGGGCTTAAGCGGACAGCTCAGTTCAAAGATGCTTCCCAGGGTGGCGTTCACATATATACCAGAAGTTGGGAGAATAACGCTACAGTTTATAAATGATGCATGCTTTGTGTCATCCAAACAAACTACCAAAACAATTCATAAGTAAAGGTAGTGTTTCTGTTTTGACTGGAAAAGACAAAAAAACATGTTAGATTTGCTCCATTTGCATACAAGCGTAGGCTGTGAACTTTTATGCAATTCTCCAAACTTTTCTTATCTGTGCAAGCGCCCCCAAGCGGAAATTCCCTGAATGAGGAACCCGCTTAAGGCATACAGCAATAGTTTCCATCAATAAAATACAAAACAGACCACGGAAGTCTACTGAAGGGTCCTTATTAACCTAACAGTTACATATCTCATGTACAATGTAGATGTTCACATACATGCACTAATCTGAGGTGTGTTTAATCATCCTACAGCAGAGAATCCTCCTTTTGTCATCGCAAATGTATGTGGATGATGGACATGACTCTAGCAATAACACTGGAGAACAATATATCTGAACTGTGAAATATATCTGAAACTGTGAAGATGGCTGCACCAGCCATTTAGCTGTACACACAGCTCTAATGTAATCGCAGCTGTCCGCTCATTGATGTGATACCACTGTCCAAGTGTGAATGCAATTGGTTAAAGTACTCAACTTTTTGTTGGGAAACCAAGATGGCTGTAGGGGGTATCCTGTTTTTACGCACATATATGAAGCTGAAAACCTAGCCTGTCATTTTCTTTGATGATGTCATACCACTATTCAAGACTTTTGGACATTCGCCAGGACAATGTTATAAATGACTAGAAACCAAAGATCCTCGCAGTGCACACATTTTTTTCATGCACACGTCTGATAACCAATCCTAGTCGACCTAGCTTTCATTTATGTCACTCGACTGTCCAAGAAGACAAGATTATTGAAGACAAGCGGTCACAATGTCGAATTATTGCTCAGACAAAGTCCAGGCAGTCGCATTGTTTTCAGTTGATGACACAAACTTCATCTATATGTACTCATGATAAGACTGTTAACACTATTTAACTCTTAACTCTATAGTTTTATAGTTTGGCTGTTGCCAACAATCTGGAAACAAAACCCTACTGAGTATACACATTTGAAAAATTTCAGCCAGCAACACTGACAGCCACGCAAATTCTGTAAAAGTGATCATAGTTTTGAGTTCATATGATGAGATGTTTATGACCACACTGAATTATGCTAAATGTTTGTTTTTCAAAGAAACAACTGCCCATAAAAATGCTACATGCTGAAGAGATTTAAGTGCTGTCTGATTATACTAAATTATAATGAACCGTCTGAGTTCAAAAACACTGTGAGTCTATGGTGTATATAGCACACCTGTTTGCACACACACAATTTATTAGTCACAATCATTATACTTGTAGAACGGAAAACAGGTACAAAAGTTAGTGGACAGAAACTGCAAGATTACCGTATCATGACCATCGTTAAGTTCCCCTTTTACTAATCGGCCTTCCTTTTGCCTGCAATGAGCATTGATGATATACACATCATAGAAAACAGATAGGGAAGAAGCAAAAGAACTTTAAAAATACACAGATTACTTTCAGAATCAACCTGATAAGACTAGATATGTATGTATGTGGATGTATAACTGGAAAGAAGATTGATTGTCCATGCATGGAACAAGTCCAACACTTAACGTGGTGAAGAAAACCTGCAACTGAATTTCAGTCAGGAGAGGAGTAGGGAGTGAATTTACTTTCACAACTCTTGCATTGTTTATAGTATTATACAATGCTTTAACCGAAACAACTGCAGAGCTATTTCAGATTTTGCCCTAAAGAAGATAGGCACACTCAAAACATTTTTAGCTGTAAGAATGCCCATGAAATCTGGATTTCATTACAGAATTGGTGTATGATACAATAAAACTTTATGGGAAATATAATTTCAAAAACTATACATGCTGTTGCCATGATAATAAAACGTACATGCAAACAACTCTGACAATGACATGCATTTGTAAAGGAGTACCGCAGCTGCGCAGCGAAATTTTGCTTTTATGACACCAAATCTACTGTTTTTTCTGGAGATGACAACAAAAAGCCTCACTCATATCTTTTCCAAGACCTTTTCACCAACTGCCTTTCCTTTCAAGCCTGTATGTATGTACTTACTAAACTGCACGTATTAAAAAACCAACTGTATCATCAAAACACTTATTCATTTATTTATTTAATTGATTGTTGTTTTATGCCGTACTCAAGAATATTTCACTTATACGACGGCAGCCACCATTATGGTGGGAGCAAACCGGGCAGAGTCCGGGGAAAACCCATGACCATCCACAGGTTGCTGGCAGACCTTCCCACATACATCAAAACACTTGTATATAAGCATATAAACTATGGACGTAACGTAACACTTACTTCTGTTTCCTCAGATGGAGTATAAGGACCAGCACTATCATGATGATAAGCAGTAAAATGAGTATAGCTACGACGATGATGAGAGCCAGCTCCAGATCTGTGTACTGGGAAAGGATTCGGTCAGTTGTCACTGTACAGGCTGTCAAATACAAGCAATCCTCACAAGTCACATGTACATAGGCCTACATATGGGTTAATCTTTATCATTTTCACAACACATCACATTAGAGAAAGCGAACAGCATTACGAAATTCAAATATCTACGATGCCATTTATTTAATTGGTGTTTTATTGCGTTCTAAAGAATAGTTTACTTTCATATGGCACCACCTGATTGGTCAAGTGTCATCATCCTGGAATATTCATTAGTTGGTTAGCATCACATGACAGAATACATGAAAGAGAAGGAGACACCATTTTTCCTTTCCCATGTGGCCAAATATTTATCATACAATATGTGAATCTTTACCTCCTTCCCTTGGCCCAACTGTAAAACCATCATAAAATTTGGTCTCTGTACACCCAGCTGCAGTGCAGGTGAAGCCTTTAATGCTGAAAGTGAAGAGAAATGCTTGACCATAAGTATAGCTCTACATTACATGGTATCTTCATGAGACAAGCTCAAGGTACAGATCCGCATGACCCCACTCTCATTTAGGGTCTGAGGGCTGTGTTGTGATTGGACATCAGAGATCCTTGACAAGTGAAGTATATCAACAGTATGTTAATATTGATCAGCTGAGGTTCTACATCCGCAAATTTGTTATGTACATGTATATGTATATATTCTGTTCCATTAACTTGATCAAAACAACTGTAACTGATGAGAATACAGTAAAATTGAAAAAAAACCCCAAAATGAGTGATTTTGAGACAGGAAAGGAAACTATTACGTATATGTTTAGACTGTACCTGTACTGTTTGGAAGGATCTAACTCTCCATTGCAAAACTCTGTGTTAAGACCAGTACACTGGCCATCCTGCCCAACAGTGAAGATGGCCTGGGACATGCTAGAATCTGAAATCAACAGACAATTAATGTATACCAACAGCGCTCATATCCACTGAAGACAGATATCACAGAAATTATCAAGTTTGAAGTAAAAAAAAACATGACCATTCACGCCCATATTCTCTGGTGCTGATTGACAACAGATGATCTGATGTATGTGTATATGCATGTATACCACTATTACATACAGTCACCAGTTATTAAATATGATGAAGAAAATAACTTGTATACACTAATACTTGTGTATTCTGTAGGAATCGAAATGCAAGAGTTTTGATAGTTCTGTTTATCTGGCTATCTATTGGACTGATCTGAACATCCCAAAATGGCCCATGAGCAGGGCATTTTAGGTCAGAAAACTGAACTTTACAATTGCATGTGTAATGTTCTTCTCTCCATGTCTCAACTATCATGACATCATCTCAATTTTAGAACAAGGGAGAGCTCAGTTGGAAGAGCAACTTACCAAGATTCCAGTCTTTAGGCGTAGCTCTGTACGCGGCTGTCTGACCTTTGTTGGCATCATTCCAGTTTGTGTATTTACTGTAATACTCTGGTGATTGTCCATTCATTACAGGATCTGCAAAATCCAGCATACATGGTCACATACACTGATCTCTGGTGTCATGACCCGATCACTTCATCACCTTTAGCACACAACATGGTCACACACACTGATTTTTCATTTCATGACCCAATTACTTCATCACCCCCATAAAATTTATGTCTTAGCACCATAAGTTATATATTACAACCTATATTTGCTTCCAAATATGCTCTTCCTCAAGCAAAGTTTTTATCAGTTAAGGGATACCCAGTACTAGCTATAGGTAATGTGGACACCTTATACTTCTAGTCATAGGCCTACCTGAGGCTACTTCAGAATTTTTAACCACTAAGCCATAGTCAACGATTTCTCCATGAGAACTGTCCATGAAGAAAGTTGGGTTAACAGAAACTGTGAGTTGATTGGAGCCGTCTTGGTCTGTAACCAGGGTAACCACAGGTGGATAATCTTTCTGTGGCAATGGAGGGGCTGCAATGCAAGAAAACACACAGTTAACATATATATAATTGACATATTTTTCAGCACACATTTAAATTAAAATTACATATGCACCATTTTTTGCATACTAAAACGCATCTATCTTAAACCGTTTTTCAGAAATTGCATCAACATATATTTGTTAGTGCAGACCTACCCACAGTGTAATACTCAACTCATGTAAATTTCAATATCATTAAAGAGAACATAAAATTTGCCACTAAATATATATACATAGAAAAAATGATATAGGACACAGTTATCACAGAAAATTATGTAAAAATTCTAT
This sequence comes from Liolophura sinensis, assembly GCF_032854445.1. Taxonomy (NCBI): domain Eukaryota; kingdom Metazoa; phylum Mollusca; class Polyplacophora; order Chitonida; family Chitonidae; genus Liolophura; species Liolophura sinensis. Next base: position 51,151,785 of record NC_088295.1, read on the forward strand.
AAAGTCTTGAAAGCTGAGAAGAAGCCATGTTGTAGAAGAACTTATGAACTTGGCCAATCAGTAGTGCTTAAAGTGTCATGTGATAATTGGCTGTCATGTCAACTTATGAACTTGGCCAATCACTAGAATTGAAAGTGTCATGTGACAATTGGCTGTCATGTCAACTTACGAACTTGGCCAATCACTAGAGTTGAAAGTGTCATGTGATAATTGGCTGTCATGTCAAAAAAACCTATTAGCTCTTGATTGTCAGTGTGGTGTCTTATAATGGATAGACAGATATCGATGCAGCATATTGAATTTTGCGCTTAGTTTAAGTGTTAACGTGATGCTTTTGAGCCACACATTCATGAGCAGGGAATTCAGAATGGCTGCCTGAGTCACAATGTGTGCATGTTTGACAGGACACTGCAGTAACTTGCCAAGGTGAGCTAACAAAAAAACCACCTCGGGAGAGTCATTGCTTGAAGAAAAATATTGTGACTTTGCATTATTTTTCCTTAGTACAGTCAGATTTATTACGAAGATATCTTTTGTTATCAATCGCAAGGTCCTGTTATGTTTGGTAAATTCCCTGAAGTAGGTACAGCAAGCTAGGCCAAATGCTGACACCCATGCAGGACAAGGACCAGCAGAACCTCTAAAACATTGTGCTTGTGTCCACGAACATTGCCCTGACCGAGTGACAAACTAAAAGAAACATTGGCCCCTTGAACACGAAACAGAGCTAATACTCTGTGGTCGGACATCAGGCGTTTTTGTTTGTATTTTCTCAGTGTCACATTGTTTAATACCGATGATACAGGAGAGCTCCTAGGTTTTGTGACATCACTCAAGATTGCCACAACATGGCAAAATGGCGTCACCAAATAAGTGGCTAAGTATTGATAATTGTTTGCTATTTATTTTGTTAATAAGCATTGTAGAACTATTAACATATTTTTAGAACATTTCTGACATACTACTACTAAATGATTAATTTTACTTTATTGGCTGACTTCATGTTCACTTTAAAATTGGGTAAAAACCCCAAAAATATGAAGTAAATAAATCACACCATGACAATAGTGGTAATTTGAGTAAACAAACTAAATATCTATCTCACAAGATTACGCCACAAACACCCACTGCACCCATCAAGAATGTGTAAGATCACAGAAATGAAGCTGTAACAGACAAGACAAGTTGTTACACAGAATAAGGTTCTTACGTCCTATTTCAGAAGCAAAGGTGACATTTTGTGTTACGTTTCCAACCAGGCCTGTTGCTGTCAATGCTCCAACCTACAATGTAAACATCACCATATTGGGAGTCGATGACATGATGTAACAAAACGTGATGCTAAGATACTGTAGGTAAACTTTAGTTCAATTTTATTTATTTATTTATTTATTTGATTGGTGTTTTACGCCGTACTCAAGAATATTTCACTTATACGACGGCAGCCAGCATTATGGTGGGTGGAAACCTGGCAGAGCCTGGGGGGAAACCCACGACCATCCACAGGTTGCTGGCAGACCTTCCCACGTACGGCCGAAGAGGAAGCCAGCACGAGCTGGACTTGAACTCACAGCGCCCGCATTGGTGAGAGACTGCTAGGTCATCACGCTGCGCTAGCGCGCTTAGTTCAATTTTATGAGGATACACTTACATCATCATTTTCAATTTGTCAACATATTTATTTAATACTGTATTTCACTTAAAATTTAGTAATTTTTAAATGACAGATATTGGTCGATTCTGATTCATTCAACCAGTACCTTATAGAGCCACCTAAGCATTTTTCTTTTACATGTGATTAATTTCTTATCGCACAAACTTATGTGTTGACATCAAACACATCATTTTTATTTATTTTTTACATGCCAAGCTTTAGGTGAAATGCAGCACTTCACATTGAACAACAAGAAAAACCACAACCATTTACCAAATATGCATTCAGATTATTATGTAATGTATTAGAAATGGATTTAATATTGACTATATAGAAATAGACTGTAGTGAAGTTAGTTGACAGCTGTCTAACCTGTATGCTGTAGTTGTACTCTGGTTTGATGGGAATGTCAGTCATCAGGTGGCCATCGATAAATGTAATACCAGACAGCTCTCGGATGATTGTCTCTTCATAGAGCCCAGTCCCATTGGAGTTGGTGCCATTCTTGCCAGTATCAGGCTGTGAAATATGAATAGGGTGTGAAATGTTAATGTCTAGAGCCTTGGAACGAATATGGCACTTCTTCTCAAAGGTTGGAAAAAGACATCCAAAAAGGATGATAATTAAGGTAGAGCCCAATATAAAGCCTTATCAAGATTGAAAAAATAATTGTTTTTGACCTGTTCAACAAATAAGAACTACATGTAAGTGTTTTTCTTGGTATGAATAGGACTGCCTCAAATTACATGTATATCCAGTGGCTTCTTTGAAAAACTGCTTATGTTTTAAAGAGAAAGGTGTAACAGTCAAGAAATCCACTGCAATGATGATGGCCATCAAAGTTACTTAATCAGACCAGGTCTGGTGATGCTACACAGTTCATCAGGGGATGCTGGAGTCGTACTGCAAATTTTTTGGCAAATCATGACCCCAAAATTTCCTGAGGACAGTGCGCCCTGCTAGGATCGTGTTTTACGATGTAACATATAGTTTTCCCGAATGAAGAACTCTTATATCCAGAAATTTAGGTTTTGGGGCATGCTGATTTTATTTATTTATTTCACTGTTTTTTAACACCATACTAAACAATTTTTCACTTACATGATGTCAGTTTTATGGTTTGAGTAAAAAAGAAAACACCATTTTCGATGGACATTAAGTTGCAAAAACAACTTTGTCAAGGGCTTAGGGTCACCAAGGCTGCATGAACAAAGAGAGCTCATTCCCTATCCATGATCAGGATTGAACCTGGACCTTTTGGGTCCTTGTGATTTCAAGACAAGTCCCTTTAGCCACGACTTGCTCCCTCATGTGTAAAGTAAACCTTTTCAATTCAAGCATACTCTGAGAGAAGAAGCAGCGAAAATTGCTCACAGTATAAAATGCTCTCATTTAACCTGCTAAAACTAGTGGGTAATAAGAAAGTTTGACGATTTTTTATTGAATACGTTTGCAAAGAATTCATGCTGATACATTCACAGTATTAGCATAAAAACCTTGTGCTTAATAAATACGAAATTGTTATTCGTAAGAAATGCCACTTAAACAGTTAAATATATTGAATTGATGATATAATTTTAAGTATACATTAAACACATGTCAGATATAACATCATTAGCGAGTAACAACGTAGTGAATTGTCTCACCTCCTCTCTCCAGTAACGGATAATATAACCTGTGATGTTTGCTCCCAGCTGGTCTTGTCCTGGATAATCCCAGACCAGTCGCACAGCAGAGTAGTTATAGGGGATTGTCTGAACTCTAAAATTCCTCACAGCTCCAGGCGCTGACAATGAATAAAATGTAGTTGTAACAGCGAGAGTGAAGAGTATGAGGTGCTGACAATGAATAGAGTGTAGTTGTAACAGCGAGAGTGAAGAGTATGAGGTGCTGACATTGAATAAAGTGTAGTTGTTACAGCGAGAGTGAAGAGTATGAGGTACTGACAATGAATAAAGTGTAGTTGTTACAGTGAGAGTGAGGAGTATGAGGCACTGACAATAAATAAAGTGTAGTTGTAATAGCGGGAGTGAAGAAGGTGAGGTGCAGACAATGAATAAAGTGTAGTTGTAACAGGTAGAGTGAAGAGTATGAGGTGATGACAATGAATAAAATGTAGTTGTAATTGGGAGAGTGAGGAGTATGAGGTGCTGACAATGATTAAAGTGTAGTTGTAAGAGCGGGAGTGAAGAGTATGAGGTACTGACAATGAATAAAGTGTAGTTGTAACAGTGATAGTGAAAATTATGAGGTGCTGCCAATGAATAAAGTGTAGTTGTAATAGCGAGAATATGAGGCGCTGACAATAAATAAAGTGTAGTTGTAATAGCGAGAGTGAAGAGTATGAGGTGCTGACAATGAATAAAGTGTAGTTGTTACAGCGAGAGTGAAGAGTATGAGGTGCTGACAATGAATAAACTGTAGTTGTAACAGCGAGAGTGAAGAGTATGAGGTTCTGACAATGAATAAAGTGTAGTTGTAATAGCGAGAGTGAAGAGTATGAAGCGCTGACAATGAATAAAATGTAGTTGTAACAGCGAGAGTGAAGAGTATGAGGTGCTGACAATGAATAAAGTGTAGTTGTAACAGCGAGAGTGAAGAGTATGAGGTGCTGACAATAAATAAAGTGTAGTTGTACAGTGAGAGTGAAGAGTATGAGGTGCTGACAATGAATAAACTGTAGTTGTAACAGGGAGAGTGAAGAGTATGAGGTGCTGACAATGAATAAACTGTAGTTGTAACAGGGAGAGTGAAGATTATGAGGTGCTGACAATGAATAAAGTGTAGTTGTAACAGCGAGAGTGAAGAGTATGAGGTGCTGACAATGAATAAAGTGTAGTTGTAACAGGGAGAGTGAAGAGTATGACAGTTCATCTCTAACATAAATAAACAACGCGGCTGTGCTAACCATTATATTTGGTAGAAAGTATTAAAAACCTGTACAAATGAGTTTTTTTTGAGTTTTTAGAAATACATGGACAAATTTTAAGCAGACCTTTTACTGTTTACAGGTTGTGGGTATGCGTTTAAGGTGGCATCAGCCCCTCATGTAAATCTAAGTGTTTTCTTTTCAGTGCTTTTCTGAAGTTTTTGACTTCAGATGAACATTATAACATTAGTAACAAAATAATCCTTACTTCTCCATAATTTGTCATTTATTCATCACTGAGGAAATTACATTTTTAAACATAGCTAGAATCGCTACTTGGACCTTGAACACTTTCTTGGTACAGCAGAGCTACTAGTGCAGAAAACTGGCTGAGGCCACTCCACAAATTACTAGTACATGTAACAACTTTCTGAACGAAAACCCAACAATCTGGTTTGGCGTGTTTAGCTACATGTACAGGAACTGAAGGTGTTGTTTGTGATGATTAGACGGATAATGCATGTAAAGTTTACCTGTCAACTGTATTTAATGTACCTCCTATTTTTTGAGAGACCAGCTGGTTGAATTTTCTAGACATCCAAAACATGTATACAGCGTCAGATGTTACTTGTTCAGAACACACTACTAGAAGCTATGCTATATCCAGACAGTGTAAATCATAAATAATAATTATGCTACCTTAAACCACTTTCTGAGTGAAGTCCAAAACATTTGACCTGAACTCTTATTTGTCTAAATACAATGGAATAAAAAACGCTTAACAGCAAATTTGTCCAACAACCATAAATGTCTAAAAATAAAGCACGCACATGAAGACCATAAATGTGGGTTGTGGTTAATGGATTACAGCCAGTTTCACTGACAGTTAAACTGATAATACTAATGTCAAATTACATCATACATGTTAATACTTGGGCCCAGAACAAACACAAATTCCTCTGGGACAGTCTAACACATCTAACACATCTATCTAACATTTATCTAACACATACCTGATTCTGGTGTCTGGAAGACTGTGTCATTAGACTGAAGTGAGCCCATCTCTGTGGAGGCCACAACAATAAACCTATAACTCCAGAACGACTGGCTGATTGTGATAAAACAGTGCGTCAAATTACCACTGACCGAAGCAGCATCTGAAGAAGATCACACAAAACAATATAGATAACAGAAAAATATAGGTATCAGAAAATGGCAGAATATTATGTTTCTGAAAATGGTAATTTAGTTCCATAACTGAAACTGCACTCAAAATTGCCTACAGATGGAAACTTAACAATTAACTTCAGCTTCTGTTTCTTGTCTCAAACTTCCTCAACTTCGGCAATAAATCTTATAATTCGCTAATCAAATTATGTTTTCTGTATTTAACAAGAATGGTTTAAATTATTGTCTTTCAATAAATATCACACTTGCACCTGTGGTAATAAAATGATTCAAAGGCTTGCAAAATTTATAACGCAATTTACAAATTTTAAGAGCTTAATGTCACCGACTTTAAACGTTAAACTTACTCAGAATTTTGTGAAAGGTAGTTATTTGGGTTAGCTATTCTAAAATTAACAGCAAAAATTCGATCAGATTTGTATGGATCAATTTTTTGCCTAAAATCTCTGGTGTCGCCTGTTTAACTCTTACTACTTGTCCGTGTACATAATGGCACCGACCTGACAATGTTTCGTTGAGGAGAGACTGGCCACTACTGCCAGGTTGATTATCAAACACCTCCACTCTGTAGGTGACCGGCCCTGGGTAAGGCTCAGGGGGTAGCACACACACTTCCATGTGGTCTTGGTTCAGCATGCGAACAACAGGGGGAGAGATGGAGGCAGGAGCTGAAATAAAACCACAAGCACTTCGTAACACTTCCATGTACCACTGTAATTGCCAGGATTATCACACTTGGCAAAATGTGCAATAATCCCGTATCAAATCCAGAAAACAACACAGGATTAACCTTCTTGCAAACTTTGTGAGTACATAATGTATAATACACTGCCACTTACAAACATGAACATATATCATTCTTTTTCGTGACTATTGCAAAAAAAAATTTCTTAATCACATCACTTTTGTGCTTGTAGACTTAACCTTGGTCTGCAATGGTTATATCAAGGTGTCTGTGTAAATAGGTTGAACTGGTGACATCATATCAGCGTTAATAGATCTCTGCCATTCTGACCAATCAGAAAGCTGCTATTGCCTTGATGCTTTCTTAAAAACCAGACCAATGGGTCTCAGCATCATCATTCAGTGTGTCTCTGATGATTTATTTTTCTAAGCATCCTGACAGGGGGTTTGCCCCATCACCGTGCAGAATTTTAAGCAAGGATTTAATATTTTTTATTCTCAGGATCCAAGTCAAGATCTTTTTTCATTTCAAGCAATATAATTATTGCTATTCAAATAAAAATGTCATTCTAATGAATGACCCTTTCAGTCAATGTTGAAAACCTGTGTTTTTTCATTCCTGCAACTTTCATTCCTGCAAAGCACCATGGGTTGATTTATGCTCTGTGTATAAAGGTTATATTTAGAGTTATGCAAAGGACAATAAGAGCAGTCCTACAAATACTCCAGGATCAAAAATTTATTTATTTATTTATTTCATTGGTGTTTTACGCCGTACTCAAGAATATTTAACTCCACGACGACGGCCAGCATTAAGGTGGGAGGACACCGACTCAGCCCAGGGGAAACCGACAACTATCTGCAAGTTACCGGCAGACCTTCCCACTTACGACCATCCAAAGAAAAAAGGTTACAAACTTACCCTCAATACTGGTTTGTGCCGTGACAACTGTTCCAGGAGATGACCTGCCTCCTTCTGGGTACAGTATCACCTTGTAGTTGGAGTAAGGGTTGAGGCCTGTCACATTGTAAGTTACATTTTCTGAAACAGGTAGCTCTTCACGAACTGTTTCTGCACAAGGGGAAGCACTGCTGTCAGCAGAAGGGGACTGATAATGAATTGAGGTAGTGTTCCCCTGGAAAAAATTGACACAATACAACAGACAATTACAGCATTTCTACTCTGCATGACGTGAATGGCTGTGCTCATCCAGTGATCAGTTTATACATTCTGAAATATCAAGACAAAAATATGATGTTCTTGTTTCATCTACATTTGTATGTTGTATGTGTTACTTTGAGGTGGGTCAGATCCTGCTATGATGACTGCAGAGGTCTAAGACAAAAGTAGTTCTGACCTCTAAATGCTTCTTTAAATGAGCTTGAACTGAACTAAAACTACTCAAAGTGAACAAACCATATTTACCACCATAATGCTGACCGTCGTCGTATAAGTGAAATATTCTTGAGTACGGCGTAAAACACCAATCAAAAAAAAAAAAAAAAAAAATCAAACCATATTTATATTGTAGGTTTCATACTGGTTACACTCAGAAGCTTACAAGTTTTTAGATCTCTTGATGTAGGTATAGTTTAGCCCAAGCACGTTGGCCATGCGTAATTACAGTTTGTGGTAGAGTTCCATTTTTGAATGACCAGATCTCACAGTGTTACAATTTAAGGCTACGGCAATTCATCTCGCTGCTCCCTCCCAAACAGAGACATCTCCAAATATGAGTGTGAACGAATACATTACATGACATCTGCTCTTACCGTTGGACAGTAACGACAGAATCCCACAATGATCTCCTTTACACAGGCAAACTCATCCACAACGTCAGGGGAGATCACTCTGATGCGATACTTGTCCTTGACAGGTAACGGTGCTGGGGGCAGGTTTTCAGTGGACATGGGCCAGGTCAGGGCTGCACTTCGTGAGGTCACCTTAACATCAGTGTTTGGGACTGTAGATGCCAGAGCTGCAAATGTAATTGGCAAATGATGCATTATGCAAGCCCAATATATAGCAATACAAACATACACTGACAAAACATCTTCGTCAAAACAGAGTACCTGGTTTAAACCACCTACCTTTGGCAAGCTACTGATGAACTTTCCCACAGAAGACAACTGAGTGGTCTTCAATGTAACCCTGGTGACTGACAAAGACTCAGGCATAATTCACCCTCTCACAATACCTAGCACTACATCGTAAAAATAGGCATCGTGCACAACTTGTATGTGTTGTCAATGAATGGAGAATGCAAACTTACGTATTGTGACAGGTAATGAAATTGATCTTGCCCCCTGCACGCCCTGAGAACCAGTAGCCACACTGATGTCATATCTTAGCTCTTCCTTCAGATTTGTCACCACATGATGATGAACGCGATGGGTGTTTCCTAAAGGCGTAGTGATGGGTATCTCTATTTGTTTAGCTGTAAAACCGTCATCGACGTAGACATAAGCTGTGTCCGCTTCGCCTTCCCCAAATACCCAGCCTACCCCGATGTTAGAGTCAGCTGTGGGTTCTGCATACACCACCCTGGGCACAGACGGAGCTGAAAATAGCCACAGTTTCATTATTTATTTACTTATTTATTTATTTGATTGGTGTTTTACGCCGTACTTAAGAATATTTCACTTACACGACGGCGGCCAGCATTATGGTGGGTGGAAACCGGGCACAGCCCGCGGGAAACCCACAACCATCCGCGGGTTGCTGGCAGACCTTCCCACATACTAATTTCATTATAAAACAGTAAATAAGACATGGGTAGGTCAAACAATGTATGTATCTACCATCATATTTTTTATTACCAGCAAGATTTTAAAAAGAAACCCAGAGCTGTATTCTTTATGTCTTCAAGTAGTGATCTTTATATTTAAATTTCTGAAGATGCATTTCTTCTGATGTGCTAAAGATTATGAGTACAAGAGTAGGCCAACTTAACTTCTAAAAAAAGTTTTGATTTCTTTGATGCAAATTTGAGTCTTTATGTTCACACCTTTTCTTTGTCAAAGTGAAGAGAATGTTTTCTAAAAACTCTTTCCTACAACTGATTGAGACTGGAATTCCGTGCCACTTAAAACTGGCTATAGACAAACAGTACGTCTACCACTAAGAGCCTACATGTAGTTATGAAATGAAAAACCTGATCTCAATTCATGGAGTACTTTCTGAGATACCACCCTTAACACTGAACAGACTAAGATATTGAGTGTTCAATGTTGAATTAGGATTCCAATTTATTATTCAATAAGAAAATAATACACATGATCTTTGAATACTTCAATCCTTGAATATTAGAAATTGATACATCAAAGGGAAGGTTAGATCTGAATAACAAAAGTAACCCTATCACTTGCTTTACATGGCATCAGACAATGGCTCCAAGGCTCATAGTATGACATCAGTTCCTGTTGTACAGGTGAAATAAACTATCAGACTAATTACCGAGATGAATGCTTTCCTGGACTGATTCACTGGGGCTGTCCCACGCCACTGACTGTACAGAGATGTTGTAGGTGGTACCAGCATGTAAGTTTCTGATGGTAGCAGATGTTGCTCTTCTGCTGTTGACAGTAAGCTCTGAGGTATTGTCAGCTGCAGCAGGCTCCCAGCTAATCCTGTAACCCTGAATGTAGCTGGTTGGGGGATCCCATCTCAGGTTGACAGAGCTGCTGGGTTCCAGTCCCCTGTCCAGGGCTAGGTTTCTCGGGGGCTCAGGAGCTGGGGAGACAATTATAATAGGTTAAAGTATCTGAACAGTTTTACTTGGTTACTATATTTGATCATAACACTGAATATTCATTTATTTATATCACTGGTGTTTTACGTCATACTCAAGAACATCATACATATACCACAGTGACCAGCATTATGGTAGGACGAAAACAGTGATCATCTGAAGACATATGCACTCATCTTGCAGGCAGTGTATCCAAAAAGTTTAGCTGTCCAGTCAGTTCACAAATATGGGATCTCTAATATAATAGGTGCATCCATAATTGTTTTTTTTTTTTTTATTTGACGCTTGATTAATAGGAAATATTACATTTTCTAAGAGCCAAGGCAGGCATTTAGGGGCATGGAGTGGCTCTTACCATGTCTTCATTTCAACTTGAAACCCTAGCTGCCTTTTGTATTACATTACTTAGAGGGTGTTACATTTCTTATGTATTATTACATGGCATGGTGTAACTAGATGCATAACTCACCTGTGATGACTGTTTTGGTCATGGCAGGGCTTTCCTTTCCCCCGGACACAGACTGCACGGTGAAGACGTAGCGAGCCCCTGGAGGGAGAGAGAAGGAGCTGTTCTTACCCTCAGCTTGTTCAGCTGAGAGACGGGCCTCTCCAGGACGTTGCTGATCAGACTTCCACTGGAATAGGTATGAGTCAGCTAACCCCTCCCCGGGCTTTACATTCACCATCACTCCATCCTGCGTCGTCATAAACACAGCAGGACTGTGGCGCCACAGGCTCTGGATAGAGAAAATAAAGAGAAGCGTTGATAAATAAGATTTGTATTTCATTTATTTATTGTTTTGGGGAAAACATGTATGTAGATTTAAATGCAAATACGAGGATAGCATCAACTACAGATCCTTGTCGCTTACAGGCCAACCTGAATGGATGACATTTGGCAGTGCGAGACTGACACGGCAATCCTTATCTCGCATAAACCTGATTCCCTACTGTGATCCCAAATATGCAGTATAGTAGCTAATTTATAAAATGAAAAAGAAACCAATGAAATTTTATCAATCGATGTTATCAATGTTAGGAGCAGTTACTGCACGGAAACCAACAACCAGCGCATATCATGGAATTCATTCAATATGCAAAACCTGTACACAGATCAACCTGGTTTTCACACATCTTCTGCCGCCTATTATTTGACAGATGACGTATGGACAAGCTCAAATTAAAACCTTTCCCTATTTGCGAAAGCCGTTGAAATTGGGCAGAGGAGAAACACTGGAAGTACCTGTGACAAAGAGCTGTGTATCTCCACTAGTGGTCACAAGGTCTCCGTCTGTGTTTTGTACCTGGGAGTTGACCCCGATTATATAGGATGTCCCTGGTAACAGTCCATCCAGCGTGGACGTCTGCTGACTGGGTCTGTACAATTGACTGCCGTTGTGAGATCCTGACAGACTCATCCAAGACAGCTCCACATTATCTACCTTACCCTCCTCTACAGGCTCCCATATTATCACAACTCCTAACTCTGGGTCTTCCTTAACGCTGACCAGTTTCATCTTTGGAGGATCTGAAACCAAAAAATACAGATATTTACATTATTAATTTTTTTATACACATACACTCTACATGTGAACAGTGTGAACAAATGTTGTGCAAATTAACAGTTGTTTGTATTAACTGGAAACAAATGCTATCACGACATCTGTAGGAAATAAATATACGCACACATAGTAACTGGCACCCAGGCTTTCTCTGACTGGAGTCCACTCTGTTCACTGTTAATACCCGTCCAGTAGGTTTCTCCAGGCAGTAGACCTGAATAGCTGATCTGGTGAGTCTCTCCTGTACCCTTTGCTGGCAGACAGATGTGATCCGCCACAAAGGCAAATTGGGGGCGTGGCCATATCGTTGTGTTGAAGCACTCCACAGAACCGTTCCCTTGACTCCATCGTACAGTTACCTGCGGATCCACTTCACTCCTCACAGCAGTCACATCCACGGGCAGGGCAGGTACTGACAACATAGATTAGTCATTCGCATCACTGTTGTACTCGAGATTACTGGATATTTGAAGTAAGGCTTATAGTGGAAGAATTCAGACTAGATTTAGCAAAGTTAAGAGGGAATATCTTCAGCCACTCGAGTCCAATGATTATACTGACAAATGCAAAAAGAACAATAGAACTGCAGCTCTCCTCAGCCCTGCTTATTCTATGTTTATTTATTTATTTATTTGATTGGTGTTTTATGCCGTACTCAAGAATATTTCACTATTACAGCAGTCACAAACATGGGGTTAAACAGGCAGATAAAGGCTGTAAAAAAAACATTATTTGTGACAAAAGGTCAAGTTTTTTCCTTGCTCTTGATAAAGGATAATATCTGGGGAAAAGTCCATGTCAAATACCAGTCTGTTGCATGAAGGTTATATTTAAAATAAAAGTAAATCCTTTTGCATACTAAGCCAAGTCAAAAGCCACAGCAAAAAAAACAAACCTATAGCCTAAACTACCATCTGGTACCAGTAAGGGACAGGCTAATAATTCCATCATTTGACTTCATACTTCAGCCAGTAAATATGTTAATCCGTTCAACATAATTAACAAAAACAAGATATGATTGCAGGACAAAAGCACACTTCTGCAGACCTCTTTATCATTTCCATATATCTGACGCAATCCTCTTGTGTTCTAACCAGTGTATTCCCAACATCTGGCTGAATCCTCTTGTGTTCTAAACAGTGTATTCCCAACATCTGACTCAACCCTCTTGTGCTCTAAACACTGTATCGCCAACATTTGACTCAATCCTTTGGTGCTCTCATCAGTGTATTCCCCACATTTGACTCAATCCTCTTGTGCCTTAATCAGTGTATTCCCCCCATTTGACTGCATTCTCTTGTGCTCTAACCAATGTTTCTGCACTCACCCATCCTCTTGTACTCTGGTACACTGGCAGCTTCTCTCTTATCAAATCCAGTGGCAATCACCCATACAGCATACATGTCTCCTGGAGACAGCTCTGTTACATTAGCATCCATCAACGTTGGGGATCCCATCACATCCTGCTCTTCCACATCCGGTGAGTCAACTTGTGACCATCTGACGGTGAACTTGTCCGCGAGATCACTGCCTGGTAGCCAGTACACAGTCAGGGTCGTGTTAGGGCTAACAGGATGACGCTCCACAGATAGTATGTGGGGAGTTAGAGGATCTGTAACAGACAAGGGCAACGGTATGCGCTTATTCCTACACAGCTACACACTAATTACACCTTTTACTTACAATATTTCATATATCAGGTAAAGTATAAAGTTCATTAAAATGACACTTTTAGAAGCATATAAAGGCTTTAAAATGAATATCTTGATGCCAATACCTAAATTTTAAAAAAATTGATCACCCTTTACTAACTTTAAATAATGATCTAAAAAAGAAAAACCTCTTAGAATCAAGCATAGGGATGTATAACTTGGAAGAAATTAAACTTTAAGCAAAAAACAGCATTCATTTCCTGACCTAATTTATCCTTACTCACACAATCATAATTAATAACTCTAATACCTAATCTTATTGCTGAACTGAGAAAGGAGATTTATACACCGTATCAAGATGTCCTAAGTCCCAATTCTGTAGTCTACACCTTCATTCTAAATCCTAACAGCCATACAATCATTTAGTTACAAATTGATCAACATATCTGTAATAATGACATACCTAATAATGTGTGTTCACTGCGAAGATTAAGCACAGGGACACCCTGGGAATCTAGCTGAGCATCCACCAAGTACGTATTGTTTACTGGCAGGGGGTCTTGGAAATACAGTCTGAAGATTTGTCCCCCTTGCTCTGAGAACTCAGTGAGGTTCTTCTGTGCTGAGGGTATGTACTCCAAACCATCCTGGTCGCTCACGGCCACTGTCACGTTCATGTCATCATACACATTCCCGAACAGATCTAGTTCTACGTCCATGGAGGTGGGCGTTATCCCAACGATGTTCACTGATGGACCTACAACAGTACATCCAAGCGACTATGTAAATCAAGTGATGTGACTGAGCCTACGACCATCATGATCGAACCGGCCACAGGGTGATCGAGGTAAGTAAGTGAACATGTACTTATATACAGAAATATCAGCCACAGTTATATCTCTCCTGGTTGGTGTTCTTATTTCCTTCAGAGTTTTTCAGTTTTGTGGCTTCTAGGTGAAGGAATGAAAGCTGCTCACGAGCTGTCCTGGACAAGGTACACAGTGATACCTGCTCACATAACATCACAGGCGGCTAGACCAATGACAGCTGTATGTGATCAGTCAACCTCTTAGGTCGGGCCAGCATTAACAAATTTGGTCAGTATGGAATTTGTTAGAATACTAAAGGTGCATCAGGAGAAAACGTGACAGTGAGAAACCCTGATTTCAAATTCTGGCTAAATCTATGAGGTCACTGTACAGCGTAAATAACTCGATGAATAGGCCCCCTAAAGGTTCCCAGAATTCGAAGGAGTGGAGTTTCTCTCAAATCAGTACCATATATGAAGTACGTGTTTAAATAAGAACAATGAACAATTTTATCAGGAGAATACCCAAACTTCAATCTTCAACATCAAGCTTTTTTCCCCCTGGATGTCCATTAAGGCTGTTTGATTCATAGAAAATGTACTTAGCTTGTATCTCTTTATTCACAGAACATTGTGACCTCATTGGTGGTGATGGTCAGAGCTGCATGTTCTTAACGACTCCTTACAGGATACACTTTGGTTTTATTTTGTAATGTGCAGATTATCTTGTGTAATAACATATAACAGTACAAACAAATTTTTCAACTTTCACTTTGGGGGGATAAAAATGGCTTCAGTTAAAGTACAGTTTTCTTAAGGCCTCTATTAAGTAGCTGGCAGCACTCAGCGATGATCCCTACTTACAAAGAGTTCGGTGGGGGTTAGACCGAACGGGTCTGGCCGAATGGGGGCAGGGGTGTGGGGAACAGACCAAATTTGGGCGGGTGTAGGGGTGCGGAAGGGGCACTAAGCTGGCTCCAAGAAGCCATGCATGTCACCTTGCCCAAACTGTGGCGACACGGTTCATCGGGCTCGGGCACTTCGGGGGTGTTCACTGAGTTCCGAGCAAGATCAATGATGACATAATTTCTGAAAAAATCTGACCTTTGTCGGAAAATATGCATACTATATAGAAGTAGTTAACAGGTATAAAAATACCTCCACAATGCAATTTTTTTTTACAAAAATTACGCGGCATAATTTTCTTTATTTGGCATAGAAACATAGTCTTTGTTTGACAGTTCCTTTTCATGTATCCTTTAACAGTGTGTTTTCAACTAACACAGTAGGAGTAGGCCTACTACTGCAATAAACCACATGTGACATTACCAACAGTTGAAGCCGTCTTCGCAGTGCCAGATGACAACTCCCCGACAACGGCTGTTATGGTGACCTCGTATCGCTCGCCTTTGGTCAATGATCCCAGCGTGATGGTATAAGGCTCGCTGACTTGAGGAACTTCCTGCACAGTGTAGTGAAGGCCTCGGCCCTTAGAGAGCATCACCGTGATGTTAAAATAGTCTACTTTACCACCCCTTGGCATCCATGTCAACAGAAGGGTATTATTTGGAGACGGCTCATACTTTTTCAGCTTAACATCATAGGGTTTCCCCGGATCTGCAAAAATTATACACAAATGAGAAGGGCGGTAGAACGACGCATTAAAAACAGCCCTTAAGGGCTAAAGAGAACAAACACTAAAATAATATGGAGTTTAAATGAGACGGACTCTTATGATCATGGACATGTGATATGATTTTTCAACTGCTAGCCATGTTTATGAGGTGAACTTTTTGTAATTATTATAATATATAACCATATTAAATTTAAACTACGAATTACTGAATGAAGAGAAAACTAACAAAGTACAAACATTGAAATATATGTAAAAAATGGACGAAACAGTAAGAACTCAAAATTGGTCTCTAAGTCATTATGGTAAAATTATGAATTCAGTCGAACCATTTTGCAAATAAGACCCCACTCTTCTTATTCATTAATTTTTCGCCAAGTTGGACAACAAGTTTGATGTAGGATTCCTATATTTCAATTTGATTTGAAATTTGTTACCATGTAGCAAGAATCAATATGAGAGTTTTGAGTTTGAACTCTTTTATTGCTAAACAAAAAAAAAAGTCCAACACTGCCATGTGACCTGTCAGATGTGTTAGTTAACTATTTTTAATTACATATATTATAGCAAGGGCGAGAAGAGAAATGTTACATAAAAAGTTATTTGGAGCCAACAAATGATAAGGACAATTGAAAAGCTGAGTGCTTGTGAACTATCTGAAGGAAAGGTGTTTCATCTGTGCCTCTGGAACACAGTGGGGTAGGTAATTTGTAGATATACGTTAACAAAAGTTACCTACACAATTTTAGCACAGTCACATGATACAGGACTTTTTTTTAACCTTGGTGACAAAAAAGGTTTTATCTTAAAACTGCCCAATTTAATGATGAACCAAAGTCTGCAAAACTTGTGTAACACATTGACACACAGGGAGCAAACTTGTACTATAGATGCTGGTGTGAGAACACTTACAAAGTGAGACATTGACGTAGGGACTTGCTGAAGAGAGATGGCCGTCTACAGCTCTCACTCTGACCAAGTAGGTGTCCCCTCGCTCTAGTGACCACACTGTGTAGTTATATACTCCATTCACAGCTTTCAGACCACGGACCACCTGCTCAAACCTCACCCGTGGGTCGTTGACTGACTGCCCTTCCACAACAAAGTGATCAACAACACCCCGTGCCCTCCAGGAGAAGGCAAGTTCATCTGCTCTGTCTCTCGACCTTGTGATGTTCACATCGGCAGGAGTGGGTGGGTCTGACAAAGGAAAGAGAAATATCTACAGTCAAATGGAGATGTATTTATTTATTTACTTATTTCTCTGATGTACTTGAACACAGTACTCAAGAATTTTTCACCTCTACACTCACGGTGAGTTTTATGGTTGACAAAAACTACTTGGTCCAAGTTTAAATATCAGGAACACCCATGTTCTCACAGACATTCAGCTGTACAGATCTTCAATACAGGGGACAAAATGTTTTGACAATATGCCTGCGAAATGAATCTTACAATCTCGCTGTGTTCCTCCACTTACACAACTGTACTGTAGCATTGAGAGCTGAGGCGTTTTTGTTTCCCATGATGGCAGTGAGCTGGACAATGTACTGCTGACCCGGAGTGAGGTTACTGAAGGTGTAGTTCTGTATAGACTCTGTGCTCTGAGTGCTGGGGTAAACCTCTGCCTCTCTCTTCTCTGAATCATCTACAGCATACACCCTCAGAAGGAAGACATCTGTCTGGTTAGAGCCTGCCACCCATGTCACAGTGAAAGCTGTACTAGGAGAGTCCACAACTGTCTCCACATCAACAATAGCTGGGGTCAACGAATCTGAAACATAACATTTGGTTATTAGCTTATTTTAATAGTGTTTATCAATTATCCTCTTAAAAAGTTGGGATACAACTCAATAGACGAAAATGCCCAATAAAAAGCAAAATCTTAACCTGCTAGGTATAAAACCAACTTAAGGATGTAGAGTTCTAATTGGAACCACTGTTCAATTCAATGCGACCAACTGACTTGACCATTGTTCTCTCGCAATGAATGAGTAGTCCGTTACCGGTTTGCCCGCAAAACATAGCCATATGGCCAGAACGAGCACTCCATGACCTGTTTGCCCACAAAACATAGCCAAACGGCTGGAACGAGCCCTCCATTACCTGTTTGCCCACAAAACATAGCCAAACGGCTGGAACGAGCCCTCCATGACCTGTTTGCCCACAAAACATAGCCATACAATGGGAACGAGTGCTCCATGACCTGTTTGCCCACAAAACATAGTCATAGGGCAAGAACGAGCGCTCCATGACCTGTTTGCCCACAAAACATAGCCATAAGGCCGGAACAATTGCTCCATGACCTGTTTGCCCACATAACATAGCCATACGGCAGGAAGGATTGCTCCATGACCTGTTTGCCCGCTAAACATAGCCATAAGGCCGGAACGATTGCTCCATTACCTGTTTGCCCACAAAACATAGCCATACCGCAGGAAGGATTGCTCCATGACCTGTTTGCCCACTAAACATAGCCATAAGGCCGGAACGAGTGCTCCATGACCTGTCTGCCCACAAAACATAGTCATAAGGGGGGAACGAGTGCTCCATGACCTGTCTGCCCACAAAACATAGTCATAAGGCCGGAACGAGTGCTCCATGACCTGTCTGCCCACAAAACATAGTCAAAAGGCCAGAACGAGTGCTCCATGACCTGTTTTCCCACAAAACATAGCCATAAGGCAGGAATGAACAACAGACTACACAGATTTAACCCAAATTAAAAAAATCAAAACAGGTTCCCATTCCAGTACAAGGTCTGTACTTGCAGGAAGCTTACCCAGCGATATAGTAGAGGTGACTGGGTAAGTCCAGGTGTCATTGTACATGGTCCGTAAGCTGACAGTGTAGTTTCTGCCAGAAGGCAAACGATCGTTCTTCAGAATCATCCTGGTGAGTCCATGTCGGCCTTCTGTCCTCGCCACAGTGATGTTATCCGGGAGGTAGGTGTTACCCATACTGTCATTCACCTGGGCCTGTAGGGTGATGTTTTCCCACGCCTCCCCAAACAGCGACACGTTCATCCCAACAGAAAAAGGTGTCACTCCTCTCAAATGCAGATTGGTCGGGGAAGTTGGAGCTGCAAATATGGACCACAACTTTGGTTACATACAGGTACATGGGTGAAAATGTCATTCCTTGAGAAAAAAACTGTAATATTTATACAGTCCATTCCTTACATGTACATTATGTGTTATTGTTTAAAATTTTACTATACTGATTTGTAATTCTGCATTATTGCAGTCAATTTCAGATAGTGTGTCTCTCAACTGTAGCATATTGATGGAATTACATGTACAATACAACTGTGACCATTCAATTTTTCATACAGGACACCTGAGAAAAAGTTATAATTTCAAGGACCTTTGTATGTTACAATCCATGACCCAGTTACAATCTATGATCAAGTTACAATCTATGACCCAGTTAGAATTTATGATCCTGTTACAATCTATGATCCTGTTACAATCTATGATCCAGTTACAATCTATGGTCCAGTTCTTAATAGTTTACAAAATAGAGGTAAACTAATTGATGCACTCTGACCAGACAAACACACAACTAAAGGAAAGATTTTCATGGAACAGACAGACATCGGTTCAACAGACCAAAAATATGCACCAACCACAAGTCTATCACATATTCAATGTAACATGTAATTTTTAGGATTCTCTTATTTTTAGTTTACAGGATATGAGACAATTACAAAAAGCCTCACCCACAGAGACACAGTATAAGTAATGACTATACAATCCACTTCCTTTCAAGAATGCATGAATAAATGAAACCTTTATTTAAAGAGGCTTAATCTGTAAAACTGCATAATTTGCTCTTCCCAGAGGCCCTCCTTAACAATACATGAACAAATAAAAGCATAATAAAACACTTACTAACATATACATGTATCACCCTAATTTTCCAGTTAAAAGATCAGCTGTCAGTGCAATTTACACACTTTTTAAATCAAGGGCCAGTTGTTCAAAAGTGTATTAAAGTTAAGCCAGGCTTAAATCTTAATACCGGTCTCATCCTAATACAAAATAAATGACACTTCAGTCTAGATTAATGTTAATACTGGGCTTATGTCCTAATACACTTTTGAACAACTGGTCCCTGTCTACAGAGAATGATGTCCTTAGAATGTGCTTGAATAATCATCTTGTAAACATGTAAAAAGGTTGAAGAATTACGGTTACTCGTCATAAAATGCATCACAATAGTATACTGACCAAATGTAAAGATTCTCTCCACAGGCTGGCTTGGCTGTCCACTGGCCAGTGCTTCCAGCATAACATGGTAGGTTTGACCAGTGCTCAGCGGATAGAGCTGGTGACTGTAGGATGTCACTGACCGGTCCCGGGTGGTGTTGGGCAGGACATCCTCTGTGACACGGTCAGTGGACTGATCAAGCGGTGACCATGTGACGCGGAAGGAGTCGTGTAGGTTGTCTGCATACTGCCAGAGTAGAGTGGCTGAGTCCGCAGGAGAAATCTCTGAACGGTCAATCTTTACACCAGAGGGTGGCGCGGGTACTGTGGAAATGAACACTATGTTAGCCTGGTGAAGCAACATACATCCTGAAGCCATATTAAACTATTAAAGTCTGTAGGGAGAGAAATGGGGAGAAATTTTAGGTTATTTACCTTAGATTACTTTGTTTTTCTTACGAGCCGAAGAGTTCCACTCTGGAACAACCTGTGTCAATTGACTCCTCAAATGGTACAAAAGCTCTACTTTTTTTTGCTCTATCACCTTTCTTGGCTCACTCTATGGTCCCTTTATACTCAGTTCATGGTTTACTTTATCAATTTATGGTTCATTTTCCTACATTCTGATTTTCTGATACTGGTAGATGAAAGCTATGGACTTACACATCTGTATGGTGCGATTCAGAGCTGAGGCTGACTGGTTGAGACCTATAGCTGTCAGCCTGAAGATGTACTTCTGACCAGGTCTCAGATTGGTGAAAGTGTAATTCAGTTCCTTGTTCACATCTTGCACGTCCTCTGTGATTGTGTCATTCTGATATTCAGTGCCATCCACAGACATGAGCTCCAGGGAGAAGCTCTGACTGCCATTACGACCAGCCAGCCACACAACTGTGAAGACTGTCTCTGGGGACAACTCATCATGCCTCACCTGTGTTATGGCAGGTGAAA